>NW_024882659.1:0-218370 GCF_019059575.1 Amphibalanus amphitrite | reverse complement strand
GGGCCGGAGGCGTTTACAGCCCGATTAGAAAGGCGCACATTAGGGAGACAGTGCAGACGTAATGACCCGTTCAACGGCCACCGTACGACGCCATTCAGACCATGAGAAAAGCGTGGAGAACAGTCGCCGGTGGAGGAGGAAAAGGATACGCTCAACTGGCCCCTAACCCTTTCCTCGGGACACTGTGTAGTGTGTAACGCTTGATGGGCGGCGTATAAGGAACTCAAAAGTACGATGGTAGTTAGAGGAGAAATTAAAAGCTCTATCATGTGTGATTAAGACGTTTAAATCAGTAATTATGTGTCGTTTATATGCGATAGTTGTTGGCTATTGCCCATGTGGTATCTTTTATTGCGCTCTTTATTTTTTACAAGTGAATCATGCCATATTATTATAGCGTGCTTTTTATAGGACGAGAAACGATGCGTAACTGCATAAGAATTGGATGATCAAAAGAAGACCGAGATCTAGGCATTGGTGCAATTTTTTTTTTGTCTTGCACAGTCACAAGGAAACGATGTCAAGTCTTCAGTTTTTGGTTTTCAGTTAAATCATTTTTTTAAGCATGGTAAAGGTTTTCAATAAAATCATATTTTTTGAAGCATGGTATTGCCTGAGTCGAGTGAGTGGGCAGGTGCGTTGATGTATCGGCTTATGAAGCATAAAGAATATGTAGGTATATGCCCAGCAAGGCAGCCGTTTGAGGCAGATCGACATACCGCCACTACAGGAGGCCAGCCATCACTTCGTCCCGCCCTGGCTCTTAGCCCAACATGTTGACACAGCACTTTGAGCCCGCTCACAATGCCGCGCCTAACCGTCCGTAAACGCTGTAAAGTGTGATCGATTCCCGGCCAGACGTAAGCGGCGCACTGCGACAAACGGCGATTTCACGCGGCGCGCGCCATTGTGGCGCGAGAGAGACGAGCGCGGCGATCGTGGCGCGCTGGTGCGGCGAACTGTGGCGCCGCTCCGTTACCGGCATCGGTCTTTTCTATAATTTATGTACCGTAACTTTGTTCCACAATCCGCATGTAGGTACAATGTACAATGTACTTACATAGATATTTCCATTGGAGAAAAGCTGTTTATGAGAGATGCCTCAATTGAAACACATATCGATGGATCAATTGAGATAGAGCTCGTTGCTCCGTTTCCCTGGTATATTCAGATATAAGTAATCGTGCGGAACCTCGACGATTTTACCGCTTCTTCATGTCTTGCGACCCTCCAATTTAGCTAATTGCCGACTTCTTTTGAATTACACACTCGCACGAGCATTCCCAGTAGACCCAACAATGCGGGGCGATACGCGCACACCTCGAGTACACCTATTCCTGGGTCAGCGACCCCCACACACCCTCTGCAGACTGGTCTCTCTCCCCCACGTGCGTGTGTGCGTAACGCACCTGTGTTTGCATACTTCGGTCGTGGGCCGGGCGTGGCACGGTGAACGGCCACCCACCTTTGAGCCAAGAGTGCCCGGCCGTCTAGTCGGTATACTGGGGAGCGTGGTGCCGACAGGCTCTCTTCTGTGGATGAGTGAGAGAGAGAGAGAGAGAGAGAGAGAGAGAGAGAGAGAGAGAGAGAGAGAGAGAGAGAGAGAGGAGAGAGAGAGAGAGAGAGAGAGAGAGAGAGGGAGAGAGAGAGAGAGAGGATGAAGATGGTGGAGGAGAGAGGGTGGGAAGAAAAGAGAGTGGGGAGAGATTTAGAGAAAGGTTGAAAAAGGAGAGAAATGGTGAAGCTTAGAACACAATAAAGAATTAAGACGTTTCATGGATCTTGGCTCTACCTTCACCGAACGATACAATGCACCATTTCGGTGTTGATATCGAGAGAATTACAATGGCTAAGAGAAATTGATTTCGCATCTGATTTCGTGGCGCGTTCCCCAGGTCACCTTATATAGTTTCAGCTGTATATTACAATAAGTGCGGTCTTCAAGGGCAGCAATTTTGGTTTCGTGATTGTGCTATGTAAATGATTCAGGGCTCAAGCTAATTGTCTTTTAATGTCTACATTGCTGATGCTTGAACATCTCATGGAAGAAAGCGACCGTATATTATTGCATCTATTGTCAGGATGAAGTTGGCCATGCACCTGCACCATGAAAACATTTCCATCTTGAATACACAAATAAAAGGTGCTAGTTAGCACAAATAAAATGTTAAAGATTGCTAGATTTAACCTGTGGGCACAGTGATAAACATTAGAAACATTGATGCAAAAAAAAAACTTGTTTATGCCTAGCCATTGCATCTTTGTAGTTATTTACCTATTTTGTGGGCTGGTCAGTTGTTCTTGTATCTCGAGATTTTGATTGGATCGCGCTATTCCTTTATACCGAGAAGGTATTGACAGCGAGAAGGTATTGACAATTCAAGCATCAGCGTAGAAGGACCCTTATTATGCTGGTCAATTCAGTGAATGTCTTTCACATTCTGCACTGATGTGATAAGCAGTCGTGAGCCCCCAAGCTCATCACCCACAACACAACTTACGGCACGTATACATTGATGTGCGTGTGAAGCGCCGCTAAACTAATTTCAGTAATAACCCAATGCAGCACAACCCCGCGAACTCTCCTTGCAAATGGTTGCGTGCGCTGCGAGCCTTGCATGCTAGGCTTGAGTTCATCGGAATTCACGTGGGTCCTCCACCGTGGTGGCTGGCGGGGATCATGCTATCGAGTGAAGAGGGAACTCTTTGGAATGTGTGCCCATGACGTCATCTTCGTGGTATGTGTGTGTGTCGTCATACTGCCACGAAGAAACGACTGCTGAAGGGCACGTGTTACTCTTAGTAAAACTGCGTCATAGAAGTAGTCGGAAGGTGAAGCAAATATAATGGAAAATTCGATATATTCATGGTATTAACGATATGGGATTATGCAAACCTCGACTCACAACTTCTTACCAGACTTTTACAAGACACTGACTGGGAACAAATTCTGGACAACGACATAGACACAGCAACCGAACTGTTTATAGAGGCTTTATCAAGTGCTGCCGACGCATCGATTCCAAAAAAAGACAGTTAGAGACAAATTTCAAAAGCCATGGACGACAAACGACCTAAAAACACAAATAAGGAAACGCGACAGACTGTTCAGACGAGCCAAACAAACTCAGACTGCCTACGACTGGGACCGATGGAAATATCAACGAAACAAAGTGACATCGATGAACAAAAGGCTGAAGCGACAACACATCCAACACCAAGTGGAGAAACTTTTGACACTTAAGCACGACCCACGCAAGTACCACCAAACACTACGCACAATGACAGGACGAACACGCGACTACACTATTCCACCGCTAGAGGGACATAACGGAGACATATTAACTGACGACTTCGAAAAAGCGACGCTATTAAACAATCATTTCGCCAGTCAAGCGACGGTCGACTTAACCGGCACACACAGACATCCACTAAATCATGACTCAGACAGAACGCCGGTGCCCACTCTGGGTGAACTGATGACATCCGAGAGAGAGGTTCTCCAAATACTAAATTCACTCGATCCTAACAAATCAACGGGCCCCGATGAAATTCCAGTAAAACTTATCAAGTTAACCGCTCTCATCATTGCAGAACCATTGTCCAAACTTTTTAACATGTCACTAAGTCAGGGAATTTATCCATCGAAATTTAAAGAAGCAAACATAAAACCAATTTTCAAAAACAAGGGATCACCTTCTGACTACACTTGTTACCGTCCCATCAGTATACTTTCATCGTTATCTAAAGTCTTCGAAAAAATTGTCTTCAAGGGTATATATTCCCATTTACTGAATCATTCTCTTTTGACCGACAAGCAGAGTGGGTACCGGCGTAGCCACAGTACAGAACAACAGCTTTTATACCTGACTCACAACTTGTACAAATCACTGGACATGGGACGAGACTTTACTGCTATCTACCTCGACATTTCTAAATACTTTGACAAGATCTGGCATGACGGACTGTTGTACAAGAGTAAGCACGACTTCGGAATTACTGACTCACTTTTCGACTGGTTAAAATCATATCTTTGTGACAGGACACACCGAGTACGGATCAACAGCACATTCTCGGCCACTAAAACAATAAATGCGGGCTGCCCGCAGGGATCCGTACTCGGGCCTTTGCTGGCACTTATGTATCTCGACGGACTTTCAAGACGAATAAAGAATGACATTCTCTTTTTCGCTGACGACACATCTATCTACGCCTCGCACACGACAGCAGACATTGACGCCGTACAGCTATCACTACAACAAGACCTCAACGAAATCCACAAATATGGTCGAGAATGGGCAATTACATTCAACGCTACGAAGACCATCCAACAAACATTTTCACACAGACATCAGTACACACCACCAAAGCTCACTTTCGAGGGCGCAAACGTACCCATTCATGAAACTCATACTCACCTTGGCTTGACACTTTCTAAGGACCTACGCTTCCACCAACACGTCAATGCAATATGCAACAAGGTACACAAATCACTCAGTCCACTCTACTCCATTGCACGTTACATACCAAGGCCCATTCTCGACCAAATTTACAAGACGTATATAAGACCTTACTTTGACTACTGTGACACAATATATGACGGACACATAACAATACAAGACGCTGCCCGACTTGACACGCTACAAAACAGAGCAGGGAGACTTGTGACGGGGGCTATGTTCAGGACGTCAACCGAAAAACTTCTACAAGACTTGGGCTGGGACAAACTGACTGTAAGACGACAAATACACAAACTCACTTTATATCATACATTCACTAATCCAAGACACCAAACGCCAAATTATATCACGATGATCATGCCAGAAACACGTGCAGAAAACACCGGCAGAACACTACGCAACTCAAACACACACACCATGCCTCCCAACCGAACCACATCCTTCCAGAAGTCCTTTTTCCCCTCAACAGGCAAATCCTGGAACCAGCTTCCCGAATCCATCCGATCCCTTCCTCCTCGTTCCTTTCAACGAGAGATCTCGAGGCGACTGGGGGTGCCTGGGCCTTCTCCCTTTTACAAAATTGGCACTAAAATGGGCAATATTTTCCATTCTAGGCTACGAATGCAAATGTCACAACTAAATTCACATTTATTTCAAATACAAAGGCACGATACACCTGAATGTGCTTGTGGCTTTGAAGCAGAAAATATTCATCATTTCATTCTCGCGTGTCCCAACTATAATTTGCAGAGAGAGGAACTTTACCGGGACATGTTGCAAATTTTTGGCGAAAATTTTGGTCAAATCTATACTACTATTTGAACAGGATCCATCTGTTTGTCTGTCTGTCCGCACTTGGTCTCCCCAATATATTACAGTTCGCACCGTCTGCAATATATCCAGGCGCATCATCCTGGATGGGTAGTGGGTTCAATTCCACTCGCCTACAGGGCAGACGGTATATCGTAGGGGGTTGAAATTTGCACACCTTATAGGTGACAGACCGGGTCAGCGCCTTTTCTAGGTTCCGACTCGCTGGGGTGCACGGTTCGCGCGTGGGGCGAGCTGGAAGAACGCCAATGAAATTTTGATCGGTTCGTAGATCTTCATTGAGAGCCAGGGTCGACAAACTTTGGGGACTAAATGCATGCCGATCGGCGGCGAGTACCTCGCATTGGCGGATGGGCAAGTTTTAATTTGAATAAATAGTGGCGAGAGATTGTGTAGATTTTTGTTGAATGGCAACAGTTTGTGATACGAGTTTACAAATGCACCGCGTTTGCCGCAATGCGCCACAATTATCTCAGGGCGTCATTTTCGCCGCAACTCGCACAGTTTTGTCAAATATAGTCCGATATGGGTGTAATTTGGTGTCAAGATGCATGCTCAAACAACAGGTACAGATGCGCCGCATTTGCCGCAATGCGCCACATTTGCCACAAAGCGCCATTTCCGACAAAATCGAGTAAGGGCAATGGAATGGCACGAATTATTCTGTGACCTGACATGACCCAGCGGTGTTGGTAGGAGTAGGGGTAGGGGTAGTGGTAGGGGTAGTGGTAGGGGTAGTGTAGTGGTAAGGGTAGTGGTAGGGGTAGTGGTAGGGGTAGTGGTAGGGGTAGTGGTAGGGGTAGTGGTAGGGGTAGTGGTATGGGTAGTAGTAGTGGTAGGGGTAGATGTAGTGGTAGGGGTAGGGGTAGTGGTAGGGGTAGTGGTAGGGGTAGTGGTAGGGGTAGTGGTAGGGGTAGTGGTAGGGGACAGGAGTAGGGGTAGTGGTAGGGTAGGGGTAGTGGTAGGGGTAGTGGTAGGGGTAGTGGTAGGGGTAGTGGTAGGGGTAGTGGTAGGGGTAGGGGTAGTGGTGGAGACAAAAGCAGAACAGTGGCCCGGGCTGATCCCAGCGGACGAGAGGTGACCTATGTGACCTGGCCTGACCCAAAGTGACCGGGGCTGACCCCTTTGACCCGTCTTGACCCCGTATCACCCAAATTTCATCCAACAACGCCCTCAGAACAGTTCTTTTTTAAATTCTCTTCACATTTCCGTCCATATCTATGCTTCTAGACGACACATCCACATGAATCAAACACCATTCGAAAGCAAATTGGCTGGTGCCGCAATTTTTTTCCTACCACGCAGCAAAGCAAGTGGCGCAGCCGCTTGTCTATCTTACTATTTGAACAGGATCCATCTGTCTGTTTGTTTGTCCGCCACGTCGTGTAGTGGGTTCAATTTAGCCGGCCTACAGGGCAGACGGTATATCGTAGGGGGTTGAAATTTGCACACCTTATAGGTGACAGAACGGGTCAGTGCCTTTTCTAGGTTTCGGCTCGCTGGGGTGCACGGTTCGCGCGTGGGGCGCGCCGGAAGAACGCCAATGAAATTTTGATCGGTTCGTAGATCTTCATTGAGAGCCGGGGTCGACAAACTTTGTGGACTAAATGCATGCCGATCGGCGGCGAGTGCCTCGCATTGGCGGATCGGCAAGTTATTAATTTGAATGAAAAGTGGCGAGAGAACGTGTTGATTTTCGTTCAATGGAAACAGTTTGTGATACGAGTATACAAATGCACCGCGTTTGTCGCAATGCGTCACATTTGTCCCAAGGCTCCATCTTCGTCGCAAATCGCACAGTTTTGTCAAATATAGTCCGATATGGGTGCAATTTGGTGCCAAGATACATGCTCAAACAACAGGTACAGATGCGCCGCATTTGCCGCAATGCGCCACATTTGCCACAAAGCGCCATTTCCGACAAAATCGAGTAAGGGCAATGGAATGGCACGAATTATTCTGTGACCTGACATGACCCAGCGGTGTTGGTAGGAGTAGGGGTAGGGGTAGTGGTAGGGGTAGTGGTAGGGGTAGTGTAGTGGTAAGGGTAGTGGTAGGGGTAGTGGTAGGGGTAGTGGTAGGGGTAGTGGTATGGGTAGTAGTAGTGGTAGGGGTAGATGTAGTGGTAGGGGTAGGGGTAGTGGTAGGGGTAGTGGTAGGGGTAGTGGTAGGGGACAGGGGTAGGGGTAGGGGTAGTGGTAGGGTAGGGGTAGTGGTAGGGGTAGTGGTAGGGGTAGGGGTAGTGGTGGAGACAAAAGCAAAACAGTGGCCCGGGCTGATCCCAGCGGACGAGAGGTGACCTATGTGACCTGGCCTGACCCAAAGTGACCGGGGCTGACCCCTTTGACCCGTCTTGACCCCGTATCACCCAAATTTCATCCAACAACGCCCTCAGAACAGTTCTTTTTTAAATTCTCTTCACATTTCCGTCCATATCTATGCTTCTAGACGACACATCGACATGAATCAAACACCATTCGAAAGCAAATTGGCTGGTGCCGCAATTTTTCCTACCACGCAGCAAAGCAAGTGGCGCAGCCGCTTGTCTAACTTACTATTCAAACAGAATCCGTCTGTCTGTGAGTCTGTGTGTCCGCACATCGTGTAGTGGGTTCAATTAACCTCACCTACACGGCAGATGGTACGGCGTAGGGGGTTGAAATTTGTACACCTTCTAGGTGACGTCACGGGTCAGCGCCTTTTCTAGGTTTCGACTCGCTGGGGTGCACGGTTGGCACGTGGCGGGCGCCGGAAGAACGCCAATGAAATTTTGATCGGTTCGTAGATCTTCATTGAGAGCCGGGGTCGACAAACTTTGTGGACTAAATGCATGCCGATCGGTGGCGGGTGCCTCGCATTGGCAGATGGGCAGGTTATTAATTTGAATGAAAAGTGGCGAGAGAATGTGGTGATTTTCATTCAATGGGAACAGTTGATGTTACAAGTTTAAAAATGCACCGCGTTTGCCGCAAGGCGTCACATTGGTCACAGGGCGTCATTTTTGCCCCGAATCGCACAGTTTTGTCAAATATGGTCCGATGTGGGTGCAATTTGGTGCAAAGATGCATGCTCATCCACCGGGTTAAAATGCGCCGCGTTTGCCGCAATGCGCCGCTTTTGTCACAAGGCGCCATTTCCGACAAACTCGACTAAGGCTAATGGAATGGCACGAATAGGAGCAGGGCTAGAAGCACTTTTAAAGTCTGATTTAAAAAAAAGTTAAATGGATCCAATTATTATGTGAGCTGACATGACCCAGTGGTAGGTAGTGGTAGGGGTAGGGGTAGTGGTAGTGGTAGGGGTAGGGGTAGTAGTAGTATTAGGGGTAGGGGTAGGGGTAGGGTAGTGGTAGGGATAGTGGTAGGGGTAGTAGTAGGGGTAGTGGTAGAGGTAGGAGTATGGGTAGTAGTAGGGGTAGGGGTAGTGGTAGTGGTAGATGTAGTGTTAGGGGTAGGGGTAGGGTAGGGGTAGTGGTAGGGGTAGTGGTAGGGGTAGTGGTAGGGGTAAGGGTAGGGGTAGTGGTAGGGGTAGTGGTAGGGGTAGTGGTGGAGGCAAAAGTTAAACAGTGGCCCGGGCTGATCCCATCGGACGAGAGGTGACCTAGGTGACCTGGCCTAACCCAAAGTGACCGGGGCTGACCCCTTTGACCCGTCTTGACCCCGTATCACCCCACTTTCATCCAACGAAGCCCTCAGAACAGTTTTTTTATTCTCTTCACGTTTCCGTCCATATCTATGCTTCTAGACGACACATCGATTTGAATCGAACACCATTCGAAAGCAAATTGGCCGGTGCCGCAATTTTTTCCTACCACGCAGCAAAGCAAGTGGCGCAGCCGCTTGTCTATATTACTATTTGAGGAGGGCGTAGTTTCTGTCTATTACGAAGGTCGCGACATGGTGCTACGTAGCGCGGGTTACAGGTCACACCGTTGCACCTACCGCGCTGAAGTTTGCGCAACTCATAGAACAAGGATGGACAACGTGCCTTTGATGGGTCTCAGCTCGATCGGATCGATAGCGAGCGCGTGGCGCGTGCCCAAAAAGTGCAAATTCGCGTCATAGACTTTACATGTATTAATCGGCTGGCAAAAACGGGCGAAAACAGCCAAATTTGCCCGACACGGGTCCGGTCCCGGTGCAATATCTCGGTAACCGTGGGCCCGACCGGTACGGGGAAAACAGCATCGTGTAGAGAATCGAACGGGCTATCGAATGGTGTGCGGTGCAGGGGTTGGCACGCGCCACGTGCACCGGGGAGGACACTTTCTTTTGAAAAATGGACGTTTTGGACGGATTTTGGAATTTATATTAATTTCAGGTGATCGTCAGACGGAATGAGTTGAAACAGCGCCCATTAGCAATAAAAATGTACCGTCTCTCATGGGAAAATAGTGAAAAGCTAATTGATCAAAAACAATGTGGAAAAAATCGCTGAATTAAATGGTATTTGTCCAAAATGTGCCACTAAATAATTACATGGATTTTGCTGTTTAACCTGATACGTTTGACAATTGAAAATGCTATCATTGAAAAGAGCATTCAATTCTCTCCAAGATCCAATCATCACGTTTGCATGACAAGCAACAGTATTCTTAAAAATATAAATGTTTCAAACCTCTGCAAAACGATTTTTAGTGAAAATTATCTACGCCTCTAATTTGTCATAAAACTACGCGCCTAAATTATGAAGCACATTTGACAGATTCTGAAGTGGAAAGCATGCTTATCAGACACGGGCACCTCGATCCGATGGATATTTTTTTTTCCAAACCAAAACGTTTAGCCATCAAAAAACAATCGACCGAAATGGATAGATAACCCAACCGACACAAGAACAACCAAACACCCGCCGATCGTAAATACCCCCTTTTCGCGTTGCGGAGCACGCGGGTCACCCTAGTCTATATTACTATTTGAGGAGGGCGTAGTTTCTGTCTATTACGAAGGTCGCGACATGGTGCTACGTAGCGCGGGTTACAGATCACACCGTTGCACCTACCGCGCTGAAATTTGCGCAAGTTATAGAACAAGGATGGACAACGTGCCTTTGAGCGGTCTCGGCTCGATCGGATCGATAGCGAGCGCGTGGCGCGTGCCCAAAAAGTGCAAATTCGCGTCATAGACTTTACATGTATAAATCGGCTGGCAAAAACGGGCGAAAATGGCTAAATTTGCCCGACACGGGTCCGTTCCCCGTGCAATATCTCGGTAGCCGTGCGCCCGATCGGCACGGGGAAAACAGCATCGTGTAGAGAATCGAACGGGCAATCGAATAGTGTGCGGTGCAGGGGTGGCACGCGCCACGTGCAAGTGTGAGGGCAATTTCATTTCAAAAAGTGCCATTTTAAACGGATTTTGGAATTTATATTAATTTCAGGTGATCGTCAGACGGAATGAGTTGAAACAGCGCCTATTAGCAATAAAAATGTACCGCCTCTCATGGAAAAATTGTGGACAGCTAATTGATCAAAAACAATGTGGAAAAAATCGCTGAATTAAATGGTATTTGTCCATAATGTGCCACTAAATAATTACACGGGATTTGCTGCTTAACCTGATACGCTTGACAATTGAAAATGCTATCATTAGAAAGAGCATTCAATTCTCTCCAAGATCCAATCATCACGTTTGCATGACAAGCAACAGTATTCTTAAAAATATAGATGTTTCGAACCTCTGCAAAACGATTTTTAGCAAAAATTATCTACGCCTTTCATTTGTCATAAAACTACGCACCTAAATTATCAAACACATTTGACAGATTCTGAAGTGGAAAGCATGCTTATCAGACACGGGCACCTCGATGCGGTGGATATTTTTTCCAAACCAAAACGTTTAGCCGTCTAAAAAGCAATCGACCGAAATGGATAGATAACCCAACCGACACAAGAACAACCAAACACCCGCCGATCGAAAATACCGCTTTTCGCGTTGCGGAGCACGCGGGTCACCCTAGTGTCAACTACACGGTTATTACGTGTTCTTTTGCATGGCGACGATCTTGGCGGTGGGGACTGTCGTGCGGTGGCTCAGCATTTCCAAAATTTCTTGCTTCGTTCGCACAGATTTACCTATTAATTTACCTACCTCATTCAGTTTTGTGGGCGGCGTCCCCGGTGGGCTGAGTGACGTCAGCGCGGGTTGGGTCGGTGGCCTGTCGTGGCGGCGGCAGTGGTAGTTTTGTTTTAATACGCTACGTTACCTTCGTTACGTTGTATGTTTATGTTATATTCGACGTTGATCTGAAGGCTATGTTCATGTTGTTTTATGTTTATGATGTCTATCTGATTATGTTACAAGAGGTGGTGCCTAGAGTCAAGCACAATGTGCTTTTGCACCACTCTTATATTATTTTGCTTTATCTCTGTTATTCATGTTCATTTTCCGATCGTTTTACTTATAGGTTGTCGATGCGCAATAAACATTCTGGAATGGAATGGAAAATGGTATATGCTGCAGTGAGTTACATTGAGCTACAGTGGTGTTATCAATTTTTAAACAACTGCTCCTGAAGCCCTGCGAGTGGACATAGCGGATGAAGGCAGCTGCAATTGATGGCCGCCTAAATGTTTCAATGAAGTGTAAATATAACAAGTGTTTAACACAGCTAGACGCTAAGTAAACCGATGTAGAGCGCTCGTAAAATCCACGTGATATCAATATAGCCTGGAAACTAGTATACATGTTTCCCCATTTATTATGCACTGATATATTACTGCATCACGATGAAGATCGTTCTTTAGTAATCTTGCAAGTCCATCAGCCATTCCAATATGATTTACAACCATAGACACGCAATAAACAATTACCATCGCGCCTATCTCTACCTACCAGACACGGGCCTCTGAAGCCAGTTAGTTCATTCCTCCACTCTGAATCACCTCTCCTGCTGAGCTGTTTCCAGTGCAGTGCATATCTCCCCCACCGCGGCCCGCGCCTCCCGTTATGCCCTGCGGCGCCGCCCGGGGCGATTTTCGGTCACACCGTTGACCTATTGAATCCGTCGCCCCAGGAGGTCACGGCACGGCTCCTGGCTCACGACCAGAAGCTTCACGGTCTGACCTGCCGTGACCTGAGTGACCTGGCGTGATCTTTGTTAGGTGGAGTGAGCGGGAGCATAGGCGGCGGAACGGGGGGGGCACCGGGGCACCGTGCCCCCCCTTGAATTCTGCAAGGGGGGCACCAATAGCAAGGTGCCCCCCCTTAAATTTGATGTATTAGTACCAGGAGCAGATTCGGGAAAACTCCAAGGGAAGGGTCATGAATCGAAGTGGTGCCCCTACCTATACCCAAAATGAAAACCTCAACGGATTTCGGACACTTAATTTTGGTGGTGCCCTATTTTCAGTTTTCTATTTTCTTTATTTTTGGTTAGTCGTGTGATGACTGGTGCCTCTGCTAGGCCGCTGGTGCCCCTGGAAAGATTGTGGTACCTACCTACCCTGCCCCCTGACAAGCCCACGGTGGGCCCTGGGTGCCATGGGTCCTAACAGGCCCGTGGTGCCCCTGACAGGCCTGTGGTGTCCTTGCTAGGCCTGTGGTGTCCCTGGGCCTTGGCAGGTCTGTGGTGCCCCTGGCGAGCCTGTGGTGCCCCTGATAGAACGCAGGTGCCCTTAACAGGTTTGTGGTGCCCCTGACAATCCTAAAGTGCCAACGACAGGCTTGTGGTGCCCTTGACAGGCCCATGGTGCCCTTGCGAGGCCGGTGGTTCCCCTGCGAAGCCGATAGTACCCCTGGCAGGCCTCTGGTGCCCCTGGCAGGTCTGTGGTGCCCCTGGAAGACCTGTAGTGCTTTTGCTAGGCCGATGGTGCTCCTGACAGGCCTGTGGTGCCACTGACAGGCCCGTGGTGCCCCTGCTAGGCCTGTGGTACCCCTGGCGGGCCTGTGGTGCCCCTGTCGGCTGTCAGGCCTGTGGTGCTCCTGGCAGGCATGTGGTGACCCCAGGCCCAAAGTCATGACCCATGTGACCTCCCCCCTGGGATTCGCCACTGATTAGTACTGCAATGGCTTCTTGGTAATTTGATACATGTAGGATTAACCCTCGCCAGGCGAGGGCCTTTTCCATAACACGGACGGCGAGGGGGGGAGGGTTGGTACGACCCCCTCGCGATTGGCTCCTATGGCACTTAGAAACGACAAATTTACAGGGTAGGTGGGTCCATGGGAGATCTCGTCCCTAGGAAAGTTTGGTGACTCTAAGTCAATATTTAGGGGGTTTTGGGGGTATGAATGCAAAAATTTTGCTTAACCCGCGCCGTGCTGGTGGCCTGAACTTTCCGCCGAGTGCTGGGGGGGGGGCGTTTTCACGCCCCCCCGTCTAACTCGGCTCCTGGGCCACGTAGCGACACGCGGTAAGCGGCAATGGAAAGAGCGTCAAAAATAAGGACGAAAACACTTCGGTCATTTTTTGGGTCAGGTCAAAGGTCAGGTCACCAGAGGTCACCAAAGGTAAAATGTTGACTATTTCAACATTTTGGAAACTGCCAACGGCTATCTCGGGAACCGATAGAGCTACAGCGCCGCAGAAAAGCGCATTCGATAGCCCTTTTACAGACCTTTCTGAGTAATGTTCTCAGATTTGACCTCAGGTCAACGGTTTAGCCTCCAGAGGGCAAAAACTCCAAAAATAGCCGTTTTTACGAAAAACGTTTTTTCGTCAATAACTTTTGACTCATAAGCGCCATGACATTACTTTTGCCAGCATCGTGTTCCTCTCGTCGAGACGCGTCGAATGAACTATTTGTTGACCTTGAAAGGTCATTTTAAAAATTTGACCTCAGGTCAAGGTCATGACCTGACCGAAAAGGGTCATGTTGCATATCAGTCGATCCGTATCGTCGAGCTGAACACATCTGACGTGTTTTCACCGCTCTAGCACGTCTCTATCAAAAGTTATAGCCAAAAAACTGCTGGCGACCGTTCATGACCTGAGATGACCTCAGGGGCACACAGAGGGGTCACAGGTGCATTTTTCCTATTCAGTGTGTCATGTTTACCTATGAACCGATGTTTGAGAGCGTTTTGAACGATATTCGTCCAAAAGAGGCGCATTTCAATTTTCTCCCATTGACTTATAATGGAGGGGTCGCAAAATTGACCTGACCTTAGGTCACAGATATCAAAAATCCGAGATATACATTTTATACATACTGTTACTCATATCAATCGCTGAAAGTTTCAAAGTGATCGTTCAGTCGGTGTAGCTACAGCGAGCCTTTGAACTTTTTCTGAGGTAAGGTCACTTGACGTGACCTGGTGACCTGACCTTGAACGGCCTAGGTCTGAAATTTTCACAACATGTGCGGAAATGATGTAGGAACACGTGTACCAAAAACGGCGGCGCTGCGCGCCGCCGTTTTTGAGATATTCGCGAAAAACCTGAGGGGGGGGCGTAAAAACGCCCCCCCCCAGCACGGCGCGGGTTAAACATGTTAAAAAATTTTCGCTTATAACTTTTTACCTAGCAAAGATAGAGCAAAAATAAAAGCACCAGTGAACTCAGGACGTCAGTGCGCATCGAATGGTATACTTTGTTACCAATTTTAGTGAACTTTGGAATTCAGTTGCCGCTAAGCTAGTCCAATTTTCCCCTGACCTTGTACCGGTTTTTGTGACCTGGTGACCTGACCTGAAATGACTGGGACTTCAAATTTTCAGGAAAGGTGCGAAAATGTTGCCCCAGAAGGTATGCCAAATTTGGCGGAGCTACGCGCCGCCGTTTTTACGTTATTTGCGAAAAACTTTGGGGGGGTTGCATCAACCCCCCTCGTCGGGCGAGGGTTAATGAAATTTATCAAACGAGAATAAGAAAGAGACAAACACATAGGTACTTGAGGATCAGCTTCAAGTTAACCACACATACGGGAGTGTTCTGCCATTTTCGTTTAGTAAAAAAAAAATAGAAAAAAATCATCGTGTCAGGGCTGTGACGAAAAATAAGTGGCCTAAATCCGATGAGAAAACAGGATTTGGGGGTACCCTAGGTTTGGCTCCTTGAGCTGGTGCCCCCCCTTGTCTCAAATCGTTCCGCCGCCTATGAGCGGGAGTGATTTGATCTAAGGTGATAAGGCATGATACTGTGTGAGATGACCTGCAGCATAGATAGCATGAATCATGTTATCTATGCCTGCAGTAATCTATTCGTATTCTTGCTTGCCTTGCACTAACATTGATAACTAGGTTTCACCTCAACGAAAACTGAGCAGACTTGAAAGCGCGGCTATCGTTCATTTATTTGACAACTATAAATATGATACGATTATATTTTCATATGCACTTTGCATCCATCATCACTCTTCTCGTTTTCTTTGCCAGAATATGATGAAATTACGAACATTGCAGTTTGCACCATGTGACGCATTTCGTTACCATAGAAATCTACTTCTTTATGTACGCCTAAGTGATCAGCAGCCGCTGCCGTATATCGAGCTGCACGCTGCACACAACACACTAGACGAAATGACATTTGCAGCCTAATGGACATTGCTCTTCGTCGATCAAGGGCTCCTACCGCAAACAAGGGCCTCACAGCTAGCTGATTGTTCGCTGAAAGTGACAACTGACAACTGCACCTGGTTAGCCATTCCATCACCCCCCTCCGTTCCCTCCCATCTGCCTGCCTTATCAACCACCTGTCGTGGCGGCGGGATAACCCATGCAGAAGGTCGGCATGTGCAGGGACTGGCTCGGAGGTCAGTGTCCTGCCGTGGCGAGAGCAGACGATGCCTGAGGCAAGGACGGCCGGCGGCGGCGTCACAGATGGCTGGTGCCGGCGACCGTCCCCTCGGCGTCTGATATATGATAATTATGGACATGGAGTGTCACCACAGGTGCGAAGGAATGACGGGGAGCTGCAAGGGAGGGAAAGAGAGAAAGAGAGAGAGAGAGAGAGAGAGAGAGAGAGAGAGAGAGAGAGAGAGAGCGAGAGAGAGAGATGAGGATAGAGAGAGAGAGAGATGAGGATAGAGAGAGAGGGGGAGAGAGGGAGAGAGAGAGAGAGAGAGAGAGAGAGAGAGAGAGAGAGAGAGAGAGAGAGAGAGAGAGAGAGAGAGAGAGAGAGAGAGAGAGAGAGAGAGAGAGAGAGAGAGAGAGAGAGCTGTGGGAAGTTGAAAGAGATGAGAAGAAGGGAGAGATCTGGAGCGAAAGAAACGAACGATAAATTAAAAGAGGGTTTGTTGGTCATTTTTTTTTTCTAGAGGAATAGCAGGTCAAGACTAGCTTACTCATTCATGCTAGTGAAGGAGGCGTTCTAAACGAAAAGCATAGGCCCCACTCTTCACCCTTGGTGTATCCTTAGTCCTTACGCACGCGGATTGGTTTTGACACATATTGTGCTATGAGTATTACATCTCCGAACACACGCTCGGGTCATTGTCGTAGCCCGATTAGCGGGGTAGCTCGTTAGTGTGTGACTGCTGCTCTCACTGTTCCACGACGACCCAGCCCGCTCTCTCAGGGGTCCGCACTCGGGGAACGGTAAAAACTCCCGGGTATAGACGCGGGACCCACGGTCCGCTCCGAAACAGTAATTATCCTCGTGATGACTCAATATATGCTTCTGGGATCGGTCATATAAAGCCTAATGACCGTTTGGTCGTGGTATGCGAGCGAACAAAACCTCGTGCTATGATGGGTCAGTAAAAGGGTCGTTTATGGCGCGGGAAGGTTTTCGGGCGTGTAGGGCCTGCGAGAGAAGCGTGCGGCCCGTCCGATGGGATGGATAAACTCTTCCTCATGACGCAAAAAGACAATCGGTGTATTGGTGGCGCATCTCAGAGAGAAAGCCACGGCGTTTGTGTGTTTTGTTGCAGTCACAAACCGCTGATTGACGGAGATATTTAATTGACCTATTATCATAATGAGGTAGCCTATAACTGCCTAACGCTAAAAGCTTTATCATATCAATAATCAAATCGTGCATAGTGCACACAGAGGCCTGCTGTGGACGAAGGTAATGCTCACTGTTCTTTTTATTGCTGTTTTATTTAAACAAAACGCTTTTCGTATTTTTCTTCTCGACTGCTGGTGGTTGGTGGTGAACCGTCATCACTGAAGCTCAGTCGTCGGTAAAGTCATGGCCCCGTAGGAGAGAGCCAACGTCATACAGATAAATATCTGTTTTGATTTCCACCAGAATGCATTCATAATAGCGGTGTAGGTTACCCATCAGCTGCGATCTGGTAAAGAAATTTCAACACACGTCAGAGAAAGCAAAGTGATAGAAGGCACATCAAGCAAGAACGTGCGTGCCGCCGAGATCATTTAATGCTTCACCGACCCTCATTTTATGCATGAACTGTTCAAGTCATGCGACATCAACATAGGTCAGAAAAAGTAAGATTTATGGTAGAAAGCTAAACAGCTGTGACTTTTGAGAGTTGACAGTCTAGAGCAGGTACCTGTTAACCTGCTTCTATTCCTAATTAGCAGCCATGCTTGAATAGGACGACCCACTTTGATAATCTACAGTGCTCAAGATCCGTTGTCCATACATCAAGAGAAAAGTACTCTTCGTAATGAATTTATCTCGGTGAAGCTGACGCAAACGTCCACAAATACACCTTTGTTTGCGTGACAAATAACTATACACGTAGCATAAGTGATTGATGATACAAAATCAATTTCGCCAATTATCTTCGATAAATATGAGCAAATAAATTACCAGTAATACGACATACGAGGACCCGAGCAACACATTAATTAAAGTAAGCCGTGCATTGTGCATTGAAATATAGACGCGACGCGAAACTTTCTGAAAGGAGCATTGCCAATGCACACCAAATAAAGTTATTACAAATCCTAAAAGCAAGGCAATTGTAACAAAGCAGCGGTGACGATTAGAAAGGCTCAGTTCCCACAAGCTTAAAGGGACACTCCCACCTTAACATTAGTTTTGAGTTGAGATAGCCAAATTAGTGGCCATGGCCTGCAAATACCGGTTTGGGCACTCACAACATCGACAAATGCTTTAATTCGGAGATATGGAATTTCAAACTTGCAGTTTTCGGATTCTAAGGGGCTAGTGCATTGGTATGCCCCCTTAGAATTTGTGACGTCAGCGGAGATCTAACTATTTTTAAATCTTTTACTAAAACGTTTGGTAGCACGCGGTGGTATATGCTGCTTTGCGCGCAACAAATGCCGCACTTTCAAATAAAGTCGCTAGGAACAGCGGAGATCCCAAAAAGTAAACAAAAGTAAAAGTCTAATATCTTGAAAACCGGCGAATATTTTTCGATGAAATTTGGTAGATATTCGTTTTCGCTCTTTCTGAACCGAGCGACATCACTTTCGTGCCAATTCATTAACTTTTTTGAAGGTGGGAGGGTCCCTTTAACAACTGATCAAATCATCTCTCCGCTTCTCACCGTTCTGCATGCATGCAATCCAGCAATCCATCTATTTTCAGCGACACAGCTATGGCAGAGGGAGTGCTAAATTGACGGCCGTCGATTCAGTGGTTAATGACTCGGTGTGGGTAATTTGGCATTATCCAACCCTCCCCTGCCTTGCTGGAGGGGGGGGGGGGGGGGATAACTGACTACTGAGTCTATACCGCCTGCCGTCGAGCCGGTGAACCTTCGGGACCATAGTGCCAGGATATATCCTGGGATTCCCGCCGTAGAGGAGAAGCCTCCTGTCGGGTTCACAGACCCAGTGTGTAGCCTCTATCTGGGCTCATGTGCCCCGTGCGCGATGACGCTGAGATCGTGCTCCTAGCGATCTTTGACATCGCGAGAGCACGTCCTGCTTCGTGCGTGCTTCAGGAACTCACGGACAGTTTCTGAACTGTCATGTTCCTTAGTCGTGTTATGCGTGGTAATTAAGGCGCCCTCGGACAGTCATTTCGCAATCAGGGACCACTGGGAAAATGAATTCTCGTACAATGACACTTTTTACGCACGCACGTTTTGATTTATTTGATGTGAACCAGATGCAATCAATGCTGCTAATTGGGGTCATTGTGTGCCTTCAATTCGCCTGTCATGTCTGCATGTCAGCGGCACTACCGAACTGCCCACGGACATATAATTGCCCCCATTATATACAGGGGCTAGACAAATGTACTGTAAGGCCAGAGTTCGTGCGGTTGGCTCGTTCTTAGACTGAATGATGTGCGAAAACAAGTGCAAGTGAATGATGTTTAACAATGCTGACATGCGAGGGTTTGACCAAGGGTTGTGTATGAAGAGACTTCTCATGTGTTCAAATCCAAATCGTGTTCCTTCTTCGCATGTCAATTTTTATGCCAGTCCGATCAGCTCTCTTACATGGCAATTGGCATTTACCCTCCTTGGAATATGTTGGATCTTGTGACACAGACATTCACATCTAATCCTACAAGCTACGTTCCTCTGAACCAACACGACCACGAACTCGAAAAGCAGCCCGACCAACATGACTCCAGCGGCGAGTCGCCAGACAAGCGTGGAAGCTGACACACAAACTTTTGTTCCAACCGCCGCGGTAACGGTCAGCGATTCTGTTCAGCTTCCGCGGATCGGCACTGTGGCGACGCGCCTCGTCGATCATGCGTCGATTTCGCCGCGTCACCGCCGCGTTCGCCGCAGAAACAATTACGGCGCGCTGAGCGGCGAGCATGGCGCGGCTGCGGCCGTCGTGACAAGGACGTTGAGTCGGGCGTCGAGAGGACGGCAGACGAGGGGTCAACACACGGGTCGTTTGGAGATGTCATGAAATTTTAGATGCCTTATTCATTCCTTGCCTGTCCATAATTTATGAAATTCTTTCGCTATCCGGTGCTGGTATGGCGTTTTTATATCATGTTTGCAGTTCTGGTGTTTTATGCTGAAAACAGTACCGTCGGAATGCAAAGAAAAGTGGGAAGTTGATCAAAACAACAGTGGGTGTATACTGTATTTGCCTTACAAATGTTTAAAATAATATCACTCATGATATGATCCATATTTACTCCAAATCAAAAACACAGCTAGAAACTAACTTGAAACGGGTTATGGTCACTCAGCATGAGCTGATGAAGGTAGGCCGGAGTAACGTACCCCGCTTGAGGACCGTATAAAAGAGCGTCTGCGGGCTAACTATGGGAAATTTTCCAGACATGATCTCTCGCCATATTTCAAACCGTGACCTTGCCAGATGACCAGGCGAAACTGATTTTCCACAAAATAAACAAAGCCTCAGACAGTGAAGGCTGTCAAAGTCTAGAAAGCTGTCTAAGTCGAAGTCTTTAGTCTAGTTTAGAATAAATGCGTTTTCAGATTCATCATCTAATGACAGTCATGATTGCTCTAACCACACTCTTCTCTACCCGCTCACCCTCTCCCCCCCCCCCCCACCTCCCAATGACCCGTGCGAGCCAATCACTGCCCCCGACACCTCCCAGCCATCCGCACTCTAGCAACAATGCCGCCAAACAATGGTTGCCGATCGTGGTGACCGCCGCCCAAATCGAGCACGGGCGCCTGACAATGGGGACCACAATGAAGCCCTGGCCACCCAGCGTCTGCCGCCTCCCGGACGGGGGGGGGGGGGTGCCGGCTGCTGCAAGGGTGCAAGATGCACAGGGTGGGGTGCAGTGGGGACCGGTGCAGGAGATGTGGAGAAGATTGGAGAGGAGAAGAGGTAAGGAGAGAAGAGTGAGGAGAATAGAAGTCGAGGCGTGGAAAATTAGTTGTCCGGCAGAGTTTGGAAGAAAAGAAATGAGCAGAATAAGGAATTATATTAACTATAATTATATTACGTTAATTGTAGATGTACATAGCTCACAGAAATGGTATACTAGGAAAATTCACTGCGTATTTCATAAGAATTTTACAAGGATAATATGAATAAGTAGCGAGCCTTGAATCGTTTCTAGCACAACATAGTGGCTCACCAGACACATGTAATTAAGTATGTCGAATAATTAAGATGTTGCATAAGAATGAGGAGGCTATTCCCACATTCCGGAGGCAATATACAGGTTCAGAGAAAGCTGAAAGCATGCAAACTTATCTAATTGCTGACAGTGATTTGCCCTTATTAGCCTGCGATGCTACCCTGCACACGCAAATTCAAATGAGTACTTTCTGCAGAGAATCATACTTCAGCATTAGGCCTTGGGAACCACGACTGGTCTAGACTACAAAGACTGTAGTCTACGTGATGAGACGTGAAGAGACTGACCATTCGGAGTGAAATATTTGTTGCGTTGTGTATGAATAAGACTCTATTTCGCTTCGAACGAATTATGTTTTAGCCGTTAGGCCTACATATAGGTATTCATGACAACTAAACTAGGAAAACCCGTCGCTCTATCAGCTTCGTATCTTTTTTCACACCACAACACAGCCATTTTACCCAGTCCTGTCGACAGCCGCTCGCTCTGATGCTAATATTCTCTCTATCACCTGCTAACGACCTCGCCATCTTAGGGAACTTTGATGATAGCGCCCCGGCGATCAAACTGGCTTTTAGGCGAACCGCTAGACGCCTGAGGGGATAATCCAGGATAATCTCAGCCACCTAATCAATCTCGTCTCCGCCTCCCGCAGGCTCCGTCATTATTCTATCGAGATTCGCGGCGCCCGCACGTGGGCACTCGCATAAGGCTCTCACGCCTCACGCATTTAGCGTGGACCAGGCGACGCAAACAATTATCTCCCGAAAGCCGGAGGGAAGATCACGTATCGCTTGAGCGAATGTTTGGCGGCAAATCAGCGTCTGCTACCGGCACCTCGCGGTCCACTTTGCACAGATACTAACTGCAATGTGCAGCAGCGCTCATTTTTGTCTGCTTCTCTGTCGTTGTCGCTGAAATAGAAAGCCGTGCAGAAGCCCTCTTTGGAAGGTAGCTGGGTTGATGTCCGAGCCCCGAGCTGCTGCAGCTCAGATGGTGCTCCAAACTGAACCGGTTTGAGCGACGAGTTGCAGCCCTAGCTCCGCTGAAAGGTCATTCGCCTGTCGGTTGGGGTTCCGAAGAGTCTGCTCCTGTAAAAATACTAGAACAAGTGCTCAAAAAATACTCCAGACAAAATATCAATATATGGTGCCAACATGTGTACGACGCATACAGACACAGCTAGGCGTAAATTCTCTCTGAGCGGCATGCAACAAGCCTTTCGTGTCAACTGTAATTCACGAGCCATGCGAACCCCTGCAATAAAAACTAGAAGGCCGTGTTCCGAGAGAGGGACAGAGGACAGAGAGGACATGATGTCATTTACTGCATCGTAAGTACATATCTGACGTCGTTGGTGAGCCCACTCTTCCTTCGTCAGCCATATTTTATTTGACGTCACCCAGCAGAGTACTGTCGTTTGAGAAGGCGCCATGAGATGTTTGTAGAGGTGATTTGCATGACCTTGAATCTAAATTCTGGCTACAGGTACCGTGAAAATTTGGAGGGGGGGGGGGCAGGAAAGTTTTGTTCCTTTTGTGATCCGTAATCGGGTGATTCGTACAAGCAGTTCAGTAGGTTTTCACACGACACTGATATATCGCCATTATAAAGAAATTGACGCTGAAAATTTAAAGATGAGGTTTCATAGAGACGTATTAAATTCCTTCCTCTCAACACTAATCCCTAATGTCATGAAACTCTCGTCAAATCCTACATCCATCCTCAGTCCCACCACCTTTCATGTCCATGACTGTCCTGTCCTCTCGGTCCCATTAGCGTTCCATCGCGACGACCTCACCACCACTGAAAAGCCGCGCGTCCCATCCAGGAGCGCTGGGCCTCCAGGCGGCGACGTCTCGTGCATACTGAATAGGCGGCAACTCTGAACTGGGAGCTCCCGGCTCGTGGCAGCGGGCAGCGGGCAGTCAGTGAACGCTAACATGTGAAACTGGACATTCTGAACACAGTGCTCCCGGACGGCGGTCAAGTCAATGGTCAGTGGCAGAAAAGGTATTGTTTCCTGTTCATCGATGAACAAGAAACAAGACTAAACGCACCGAGCAGGGACAACTCTGAACAGGTTGGCTGTGGTAGTGGCAATGAACACTGGAGACAGGGAACAGGACATAGTGAACAGGTAGCATTTCCTAACAGACGAGAGAGAGAGAGAGAGAGAGAGAGAGAGAGAGAGAGAGAGAGGGAGAGAGAGAGAGGGAGAGAGAGAGAGCGAGAGAGAGAGAGAGGGAGAAGAGAGAGAGAGAGAGAGAGAGAGAGAGAGAGAGAGAGAGAGAGAGAGAGAGAGAGAGAGAGAGAGAGGGGAAGAGTTTGTGTGCATGAACTCATTGAACTCGAGTCGCTTTAGTTTGAGCTGGCTCAAAGTTCACTCGCCAGGTGTGTTCACCGTTCAAGGTCTGTTGAGTGTTTACAAAGTGAAAACTTGAATATCATCGTGAATGTGCAAGGCAGTTTCAAATGTCCTAATAGAGAGACACCGGATGGCGTAAATATGCTCATACAGATTAAGAACCAGAAGCACTCACAAATGAATAGGTTTGTGCATCTAAATAAAATACATCTACCGTTAAAAATGATGCAGCTACCAAAATACAGGGTGGGGCAGCATAATCGGGAATAAATATCAAACGGGATTATTTGGTCATGAATTTAAAAATATAGCTCCAAGCACTATTTTAACAACATCCCATCAATCGGTCACCTTTTACCTATCCCTCATCCTATTTGACCGCCCTTCGCGTCGATGACCTTCTCAAGGCGGGTCCAAAAGCACGCGCATGCACGTGCAACCTCCTGCTTGTCCATGATCGCCCATCAGCTTCGTACCTTGCACTGAAGACCGTTTTTACTGATGATAAGTTGTTCATTAAACTTCTACCAAAAAACGCTCCATATAAAGAATTTGGTCGGATTTAAATCGGCGGAGTTGAAGGACCAGAAGTTTTTGGTTCATCTCAGGTGGAGGTGCCCTACACAATAACATGTCGTCCTCACTGCAGTACCAGCACGGACAGAGTCCTCGTAAGACGTGATCTGGACCGTCAGTGATCCTCTCTTCCGACGACTCCACGTGAGTCTGCCATAGTGTGGATGTATTTACCAGAGGTGCTCGTTTTATCCGGGCTCGATGAAGTAGGGTGCACCACGTGCACCTCCCTTGAAGACCACCCATAGGTCCATCACCTCAACAGGATGTTTACTTTGCATGACCGCTGCAATATTCTCGATACAATCCCCTATATGGCATGCCATTCTTTTTTATCGTATTCCAGTCGGTGATAAGATTTTTGGTCGCTGAAGTTTTGAACATTGTTTCTTTTTAATATGCTCAAGAGCTTCTTCCTTATATTCAAGTGAGTCATCTTGTATGTCCTCTGCTAAGAGTTATTTTACGACGATTACGTTAACTTTTTGTCCTAAGTATCCCCACACAATCCTTATCGTCCGTGATAACACGTTGATCTGTCCAGCAACCTTTACGTGGAATGGCATTGTTTTAAACAAAATGTTCTTGTTTTACTCGTTTAACATTAGTGTCTATGGGCGCGCGCAAAGCACTTGGAGCACCGTCGAACTATTTTGCTGCTCTTTTCCAGGAAGTTGCATGCTCATGGATGTAGTCATGTCAGATGATGCACAACTTTTGGGCGTTTCATTGCCATGATATAATTTATCAAAATAATGCCATGCCTACTCATGACCAGAGCCCAAAAAGCATTCCCGATTATGCTGCCCCACCCTGTAGTTCTCTCCTTTTGAGAATAATTTGATGGATTCTTTGATTTGAATAATTCCCACAGTCGAAACACCAGCGCACACTTAGTGTTGTATTGGCTCTCGGATTCCTGCAATAACCGTCAAATATATGGTTGCTGTGAAAATGTCTTTGAAGTGTTTTATAATGATTCCATATCTCATGACTGCGGTATCTTTAAACGGTCAAATTCATGCAGGTTTTATTTTCCATTTTTACTATTGCAAAAAGGCTAACGATTTTTCGTGTCAACTAGGCATCGTGACCGACCGAGGCACGCACTAGCACGAACTGACCTAATCCACTTCTGCTGCCTTGCTCCACCCGCGTCTGTTCACGATGGCACCGTGAAATCGCTTAGTGCGCGAGTGCCGTCCTGAAAACGTCACCAAACCCTCACCCAGCTGTCGCCTCCACCCGGCGCACGCTGCTCTCCAACGCCAGAGAGCTGCGCCGGCGATGTGGTGATTTCAAGAGTGTTCCACCGGGTGTTCCAGCTGGTGTTCCGGCGAGCACGTGCTCCGGAGAGATGGTATCACTGGAGGAGAGCTCGCACATTCTACCACGCTCCACGGTCGGCGCGTCGGTATTCGTCGGGATGTGATTGACTAGAATTTAGTAGCGTTATCTCTGGATTCGAACGGTTTTGTCAATGCTGGTCGAATAAATGCGGTGGATCTTCGTCCCTTAGCTGGCCTGAATCGGAATGAGGAAAGATTGATATCGGTTCTTGTGATATGCGACTGGACAGACGCGACGCATCTGAGCAGTAAGCGGCCTGAGTGACATGCAGTAGGAGTCGATTTTCCGATTGATATCAATCTTTTCTTTTGTTTTGTTAAGATGTTACAATTATAGCTTTCTCGTTCGGTAATTACGTAGCTTCAAGGAAGATGAGCTTGATAGTATGTGAAAGCACGCAGTGTTATGAAATTGAATTGTACAGAAAAACCCTAGTTTGTTTGTAACCTATATAGATAAAGAAATGATATTCCTGTGTGATTGTCTATATAAAGATAAAAGCAGCAAATTGCTTTTTGTTAATGAGATAAGAATTCGTTGATACCTATACATGCCTATACCATTGGACATCGAGCTATACCCGTGATTGACTAGCGTTGTTGATTCTTGTATGTACGTGCTGTTTATCTTAAGTACTCGCCCATTATCTCTAATTTGATATTATCTCAAACATTTCAAATTCACATGTCTAGGTAGGATAGGAATTTATTTACAAAACAATACATCCCTCACAACACAACAGCGACGTAGAGCAACAATTATGCACATTCACACACATTGGCACACGTGAATTTGTGTGATTCGTGTACAGCAGTGCACATTCTCGATGCAACATTCACTTTTATCAACAGTAGTATGCATAACAGCATGCACCATGCAACGCAAACGCCCCACAGAAGAAAAAAAACGATTACGCAGGCGATACCGTACTAATAACATACATATACAACATTATGATATGTGCATTCGCATGATCCCAATGCTTTCAATTACACTGAAGGTGCATATATACTTGCAAATGTATATCAATATAGGCCGTTGGTCATTAAAAAGTCGTGTCAATCATGTCAACATCACTTTGTTTCACACAGTTCCATCTACTGAAAAAGTGAGCCGAAGTGCAGCAAAGGCCACTAATAAGTTCATAGCTGCCTCTCAACGTTCTCCAAAGCTCGGAAAGTTCGAGCTGCAGGCACAAACAGCACACACTTCAACAAAGTATGCTCAGGATTCGCTCAATATAACTTACATATCAACATAGGCTCAAAATACACATCATTATGAACATTCAGACGCGAGAATACTGCCAAGAAAAGTCTACTTATAGTTAACCATCACATAAAAAGTCGAGAGACATCTATAACTTGTGAAATATGTAGGAAAATAGCATGACACTAGGGTTACCCGCGTGCTCTGCAACGCGAAGAAGGGTTATTTTTGACCCGTGGGTATTGGGTTGGTCTGTGTCGATTTGGTTGGTATCCATTTCGTTCGATTGCTTTTTGACGGCAAAACATTTTGTAGTGAAACGAAATAGATCCATCGCATCGAGGTGCCCGTGTCGTATTATCATGCGTTCTTCTATAGAATGATTGGAAAACTGACGTGAAGTCTTTTGAGGGCCATCGATGAATTTCGCTAAAAATGACAATGTAATGGTTCGGAACATTTACATTTTTAAAGAATACTGTTGCTCATCATGCAAAAATGAAGAGTGAATATTGGACAGAATTGAATGCTCTATCTAATGGTATCATATTTAATTGCCAAAGGTATCAGGTTATGCAGCAAAAGCCGTGTAATTAATAAAGTGACACATCATTGACAAACACCATTTTCTCCCGTGATTTGCACCGCCTTGATTTGGATCAACCAGCTTTTCTTAATTTTTATATGAGAGGCGGTACATTTCTCTTGCCAACAGGCGTTGTTCCAACTCGCTCCGTTTAACGGTCACCTAAAAATAAAATCAATTCCAAAATCCGTCTAAAACCGCAATTTTTCAACAAAAGTACCAACACAGGTGCACGTGGCGCGTGCCATCCCCTGCACCGCACACCATTCGACAGCCCGCTCAATTATCTACACGATGCTGTTTTCCCCGTGCCGGTCGGACCCCTGGTCACCAAGATATTGCACGGGGACTGGACCCGTGTCGGCCAAAATTAGCCGTTTTCGCCCGATTTCGCACGCCGATTTATACATGTAAAGTCTATGACGCGAATTTGCACTTTTTGAGCACACGCCACGCGCTCCCTATCAATCCGATCGAGCTGAGACCCCTCAAAGGCACGCCGCGCATCCTTGATCTATAAGTTGTGCAAATTTCACCGGGCTAGGTGCAACGGTCTGGCCTGTAGTCCACGCAAAGCACGACCAAGTCGGGACCTCGGTAACGGACAGACGCACCCTCCTCAAATAGTAATATAGATGTTGAGAAGGAAATACCGAGTGATGATAAAGGTAATTTGACTTTCACGTTCTATAGTTTGTTTTGCCATACTTGTCTCCATTATTTCACTTATCTCCAGCAAAAAATCATTCTACATAGCAAAGGGCAGTAGCATAATATCAACGAAATACATATGACAAATATTACATCATAAAACCATTGACGCGTGTTTAAAAGCCAGAGTGCCGGAATTCGCTCGCTCTTCTTGTCACTTCCATGTCACTTCCGTCTCAGCGGAAATGTTGGAAGACGACATTTTTCCAAATACGACCTTTCAAAAAGGCTAAAGATTGAAATATATCCGTTCAGCGAGCGATTAAGGATGATTCACTAGGTGAACATTATCGTCTAAAGCACAACAAACATCACAATCCCAAACGACACTCTGCTCACAAGAACCTCCTGTAGTAGATAGGCTTCCTGCTGCTATCTCCATGCATAACATAAAAGCTGGAAGGGCGACCGTTCGAAGCGTACTTGTATTTCTTCATGGCGGACCCAGATCGCGATCCCTTGTAATACTCAGCGTACTTCTGTCGCAGACGCTCCGCCGGGCTGAGCTTCAGCTTCGGCAACTGCGTCGTCGTCGTAGGGGGAGGAGTCGTGGTCGTGGTCGTCGTCGTCGTCGTTGTCGTTGTTGTGAACTCAGAAATCTCGTTGGATTCGACATCATCGACGTCAGGAGGCGCCAGTCCGAGGTTGTAGTGGTAAACCTGATCGGGCTTACCGTTGATGTTGAACTGAACCGGAACTCTCGCGAAGTTGGGTTTGGGCGTGCTGCGTCGGCCGTCCGTGCCGATCTCGTTCAGGTTATAGTAGTAGGGGCTCGGTGGCAGGCGGATGAAGAACATGGGTGAGTTGCCGGGCGTTTTCACGCTGCTGATACGAGGTGAGGAGTCGCCGTCGGCGGTGCGACCCAGTCCGAGTCGCTCGAAAAGTCGCATGTTCTCGAAGTTGGCAGGCAAGCCGCTACTCAGGGCGGTGCAGAGCGCGACAACGGCAGCGAACCTGAGAAAGAAGAGACGGAGATATGTTAGAAATGCACCAAGTGGAATTATATTTTCGACTTTTGTCGAAAATAAGCGTGGAAATAAGCGTGGAAGGTAAATAACAGACAAAGTTGATCCTGAAAACCAAGAGGAGCTGTTACAACAATTATGCGATTACATTCTGCTCGCCAGTTTGGGATGAGGATAATTTTGTAAAAAGTCCCAAATGGACTGACTTATGGTTTGAGCTGATGGGGGTATAGATTGAAAAAGATAGAGCTAAGAATCTAGTTAGCGTTTCGATGAAATTGAGGTGCTAATGGATGAACGATGGATGAATGGATGAGAAAGAAAGGCCATATCGATATGCCGGAGCACTTAACCCGCGCACCGACGGGGGGGCGGATATCCGCCCCCCCCCTGAGGTTTTTCGCGAATAGCGGGAAAACCGCGGCGCGTAGCGCCGCGAAATTTGGTATGACTATTCCCTTATCAATTTTACACATGGTGTGCAAGTTTGAACCTCCTACCTTTCAAGGTCAGGTCACCAGGTCACTTTGAATGACCCAACCTCAAGTCACTTTTTTGCAACTTTGTCACCGTACCAGAGCTACAGTAGATGTCGGAGGCCTTTGAAAGTCGCAGGATGTTATTAGGTCATTAGTAGCTACAATTTGTATATCTCGGAATTTTGATATCGGTGACCTAAGGTCAGGTCAATTTCGCGACCTCCCCATTATAAGTCAATGGGGGAAAAATCAACTCCCTGTTTTTACCACTAAAACGGGTCGGAATGGCCCCATATACCATACATGACTTCATATACGATCAACCTTCACTACCTTGAGGTCTGTTTTGCTGTTGGGCAGCTGTGAGGTCATGTGACGTCATCAAAGGTCACCAAAGGTTTTTGGCCAATAACTCCGTACAGGAACAAGATACAGACGCGTGGATGGTCTCATTGTGTTCAGCTCGTCAAGACGCATCGAATGATATACATGATGACCTCGAGGTCACGTGACCTGAGGTCAACCTTTGACCTTGACCTTTCGAGGTCAACATATATATCATTCGATGCGGATTGACGAGAGGATCACGATGATGCCCTTAGTTTGTTCCTATCTTGACTAATTCGAAAGTTATTCGAGAAAAACTCTCTCCATATTTAGCGCCGCCATTTTGACTTTTCCGACCCCTGTGACGTCATCTTTGACCTGACCTGAAAATGACCTTAGTAAAAATTGTAGATCTTGACCGTGCGTATCCGATGCCGTTTACCGCTTGTCGCTATCTTGCTTCGTTCTCGAGATCTCAGGGGGGGGGGCGGTCATCCGCCCCCCCCCCCCCCGTCGGTACTAAGTTGGCGCAGACCCCCGTCGGTGCGCGGGTTAAAATGATACAATCAATTTTTTACGTTCATGATAACGGTAAAGAATATAGCCGAATCCTGTTCGTGTGTTGGGCTTTCAAGGAGGATATTCATCCATGCAACTTCAACTTTTGTGACGGATCACCAGTAACACCGTATTTCGGCAAACGGGCAGGAATGGGAACTTTACCGATTGAAGGCCGAGGCAGACAGCGCCTTCGAATAAATTCAGGGTTCGTCAGAATAAGACAAGATACAATAAAAATACGCGTATGGTCCAATTAAATCCCAGGATTTCCTTTTGTAGTTGACACCACTGCAAGTGAAACATTTCTTTTCTTCCGAGGAAAATCACAACATCCGGTATGACAGTAGGAGCTGTGTCAAACGGTGCACTGACTCTCGAATGTAGGTTGTATAGGAGTGACAGCAACGGGTGTTTTGATGTTAAGTGAACGATTCAGACCAATAAATGTCGTTAGGGAAATACACGTCAGGCAGTGGGTTTCCCACAAGTTGTAGGAAAATGCCACGCTTTGTAACTTGTCCGAGTGGGATGTTTGTGTCATAGACTTATTGCTGTCATTCACATTTATTCGCCTCTGGACATGTGTTCAATTTTTACATTGTTGACTTGCGATAATAACCGATTCACCGCTTGTCTCCACATCAAATTTTATCATATCCACTACCGTGCCACCACATCCAATACCCACCCAGCCTACTGACTCAATTAGTCCCCAAACCGCTACATCATTTGGTTCATCTCATTCACACCACGATAGTAGTCTTTTCACACGGCTCCAAAGGCCGCCGTGCTACCTCGGCCGTTACAGTGAGTCGGATCAGCCCCACTCCCAGCGGCCATTGTCGGCGAGATCATTCAATTACTAGCCGCGTCCCACCGCTCCCGTTATATGTTCATGTTCACCGGCCGCTGCCCGGTAGCTTCAGATACAGGCCACGCTAATCCCACACACCTCCCAGTCTCTCGTCATTGGTCCACACAAATACCACACTAATCCTAATCTCTCATCCGCAGCCCCGCCTGAATCTCACGCAAACCTCAGCTTATCAATTTCCGAACCCACCAGCCTCAGTTTGGTGCTCTGCGCCGGCATCAAAGCTGACTGCGTCACGATCGTCACCAAAACACCAAACGGTGACCGAGTGACCGTCTGACCAAGCGGTGCGTCACAATCGAGTCCACTGCGCCGCATTGGTCTCTGATGCGCCGTGACGTCTCCGACAATCTCACAGCCTCCTGTGGTGGTGATGGAGGGTCCCAGAGAGAAGATATTCCCACAGAACCGACCGAGTTTCCGTGGGACTAACGGCACGGAGAGGAGAGAGCTGTCGCACAGCCTTGCTCCATCCTGCACCCTCACAGTTTACACTAATTGAAACCTTGCAAAATCCTATTCGCCACGCTCATCGTGTGACGGACGGGCGGCCCGGCCCGCACGCATGTACAATAATAAAGTTGATTGACGCTGCGCTTTGCAGTGCCCAGCCGGCCGCCCTGCGTCCTACATTCACGCGTGTCGGTCAGCGTCCCAGTTTCGTACACGTGTGTGTCATCATATATAAAGTCCTGTATCTGACGCCAATACAATCCAGTTCACCAGCAGACGTCTTTGCTGAAGGTAAGGGCTAAAGGCCCCGCTGACATTTGGTGGCAGCGGTGGCTGGGGTATCTATTACCCCCCCCCCCCCAACCCGGACCCATGTCCCGTTGTGTATAGTTATTTTTTTTTTTTAGGTAGAAAGGTTTTCAACTCTGTTCAATTTTGATATAGGATCCTCTCTTCTCATAGTTGGTTTCATACTTAAAAGATATCTCTCTCTGGTCTTACCATGCCGGTCGATCATACCCAACCAGTTTCTAGCCTTAACATTCACCAAATTTCGACATTCATACCAATTTATGACGGTTCATTCCCGATTCAAGATTTTTTGCAAGAAGTCCGTGACGCTAAAACCATGGGTTCCTGGCCCGACAGCGTCACCCTCAAAGTAGCTAAAACAAAACTGGACAGTAAAGTGGCCGAACTGGTCCGAAACCGTCATGACTTGAATCATGCTCCCACCTTTGAAGAATTCGCTACTCGCCTGACATCCGCGATCAACTCTGATCGCCCCGTATCATCCCGTTTACAAGATCTAATGACTTGCACACAACATCCGCAAGAGTCAGTCGATGCGTATGCATTCCGACTCAGAAACAAAACCAAATGTTTGACCGAATGGGACGCTACCCCCGAAACCAAACAGCTAAAAAACCGAACCGCAGCAGCAGCTTTCGTCAAAGGCTTAAAACCAAGCCTACGTCAGCTGGTCTTGCCACAAAACCCATCCGATTTTGATGCCGCCATAGCTTTGGCAAGAACCCAAGAATTAAATTGTGTGTTCCTTCCATCTTCGGACACATCTGCTACACATTCTGTGTCGGCCGCGGAGTTAAACTCGGACGTGGTTCAGCAGTTGCAGCACCGTGTGGCCAGCCTCGAGCTCGCCGCCTCCCAAACCCCTCAGCGTGGGAGAGGACGACAGCCCTTCCGGCGAAACTTTCGCCAGCGTGGGTCGTTTCCCAATCGTGGTCGTGGCTATTCAACGCCACCGTCATATACTCACCAGCGAAACGCATACCCAGCTCGCCAAAGTCATTCTTCCTATCGTCCTCCCTCGTATTCACAGCACCAACAATGCTGTTCAGATCACTGTCACTCATCGAGGGACCGCTATGATCGTTATCGCCGCTCATCAAGGTCTCACTCTCGGGACCGACGGCACCGATCTTATTCAAGGTCGCAATCCCGATCTCCGGATCGGAGGGGATCGAGTCACTCCCGACGGAGTCCATCCCCAAACGGCAACCGCTCGCGACGCTAAATGGGACTACAGCGTTCGCGAGCGTGGCAGCTGATGACTCAGGCACGCGCCCTCGTCCTCCAATCTTGGAAATCTCTGTGACGGACCAAACAGGTTCAGCCTTATATGACACCGGATCCAGTATCTGCCTCATTAGCAACAAGTTCTTTCAATCGTGCAGTATTTCGAGTCCACTTGAAAAGTCATCACTATCTATTTTAGGAGTTACCGGTACCCCAATTCAGATTTTAGGTCATTGTCAAATACCCATCCACGTGTCTGACCGTACTATTCAGCATACTGTTTATGTGACCGATAAGTCACTTTCCTTTGGTTGCGACATCATTCTCGGCATAGATTTCATCATCCGCCACCAGCTACTGTTCAATCCGGACACAAAAAGTGTGTCCTTCCTGCAGCCTAGCGCCGCAACATCCACCCAGCGACAGACGCCGCAACGGCTCAGCCCGAGGCGACGAAAACGTGTCCGCTTCTTACTTGGCACCACTGACTCACCGCGCGACATTGATAACCCGTTGATCTCTTACGACGAAAACGATGCTTTCACTATCGATGAAGGGAAAAATCACCCTTTATTTTTGTACAGATCAGTCGAAATTCCAGCCTTTTCAGAAATGTTCGTTCAAATGAAATTACCGCGCTACTTGGTACCCTCTGAGGCCCCATACTTCATCCAGGGTCACGTCGATCAATCAACGGCAGGTATACAGGTCGCTCGCTCAATAGCGTTCTTGACCAAGTCGTACGTTTTAGTTCGTGTAGCAAACGTTACGGCTCGTCCAATTCTACTTCGGAAGAACTTGCGCATAGCGCAGCTCAACCCTGCTGCTCCCAAATCAGAAACTGACAGGAACGATGAAAACTCGTCAGGACAAACTTATTCAGCATCCACTCAACCTGACAAAGGTGACAAAGTGTCTCCAAACGACTTTCAGCTCGATCACATCCCAGAGCCATACCGATCGCAACTGCGCGATATGCTCATGAAACATGTCGGTACGTTTGGTAATACGTTAGATGATATCAAAATCACAAATGTGTATGAACATCACATTGAACTCTCAGATCCAACCCCTGCGTACAAAAACCCGTATCGACTCCCGTTTGCCCATCGCGATATAGTTAAGTCTGAAATCGACAAACTACTTGCTAGTGGTATCATAGAACCCGCTGTTTCACCGTACAATGCACCCATCATTTTAGTCAAAAAGTCATCAGGTGGTTACCGCCTTGTTTCTGATCTCCGTGTTCTCAACGAAAAGATCAAAGATGATAGGTATCCCAACTCATTTGCTTCGGATGCGATTGATCAACTTTCTGGTTGTACTGTTTTCTCGACATTGGATTTGCTCAGCTCATTTCATCAAGTCCCTCTCTCGAAGTCGTCGAGACCATATACCGCATTCACAGCCAACAACCAGCATTTCCAATATGCCTCTGTACCTTTTGGATTGAAATCAGCTTCCGCCGCACTGAATCGTGCGTTGCAAATTGCTCTCTCTGGTTTACAAGGTATCGATGCATTTCTTTACGTCGATGACATTCTGATTGCTAGTAGAAATTACGATGACCATTTAGAAAAGCTTGATAGAGTTCTCACCCGACTAGAAGAAACTAGATTCGTCCTACGTCCATCTAAGTGTTCGTTCATGCAACGTCAGATTAAATATCTAGGTCACATTGTGGATGAGCATGGCGTACGTCCAGACCCATCCAAAATTCAAGCGATTCGAGACTTCCCCAGACCAAGTTCAGTCAAAGAAATTCGTTCATTTATAGGATTCGCGAACTACTACCGCCGTCACATCCCGCGAATGTCTCAATTAGCTGCGCCCCTGATCGCTCTGACAAAGAAAGATGTTGAATTTATATGGTCTGAAGAATGTGAAAATGGATTCCAATCCATCAAAGATGCGTTAGTTCATTACCCAGTTCTTAGGTTTCCAGACTTTACAAAAGATTTCTACTTGTCTACTGATGCTAGTGATTTTGCGATCTCTGCTGTCTTGGAACAACAACACGGTGAAGAACTTCACCCTGTAGCCTTCATCAGCAGACAGCTCAACAAAGCGGAACGAAATTATTCAACTACTGAAAAAGAATGTTTAGCCATCTATTGGGCATTTGACAGCCTTCGTTGTTACCTTGTAGGTCATTTTACACATGTCATCACCGACCACCTCCCTCTACGAGGTGTGTTCAAAGCTACCAATCCAGGTGGCCGTCTGACCAGATGGTCACTCAAACTTTCCGGTTATGACTTTGATGTTACTTACTTACCTGGTCGTCTGAACGTAAAACCTGACGTTCTGTCTCGCGTTAAAGTTGATTTCCAGTCAAAGGATACTTTCCTAGGGTTTGTTTCTGCCACTTCGTTTGAACATGAAGGTTGGACAAGAGAAAAGATAAAAGCCGAGCAACGAAAAGACCCCAACCTCATTCCCATTATCAACCAGTTATCTGGCCATTCAACTGCTCGCATGGATTTACAGCTTCATGAGCCATTGTCAAATTACTTCCTCAGCTCAGACGGCTTGCTTTATCATGTCTCATCTCAAAATAGCAAGACCCGTCCTTTTGTCGATCAACTTGTAGTACCAGAACCAATGAAAAAGACAATCGTACAACAATATCATGATACTCTTTGGTCTGGTCACCTCAAGTTAGACAAAACTGTTCAAAAAATTCGTTTGTTGTTCTTCTGGAAACACATGTACACAGACGTACAGAAATACGTCAACTCATGTCAGCAGTGTATGGAACGCAACGCTCACAAAACCATCAAAAAAGCACCACTACAACGAACGCTCACACCAGCATATCCAATGCATATTTCGTCTTTTGACATTGTAGGTCCCCTCAAAACTTCGTATCGTGGAAACACCCATTACCTTAGCTGGATTGATCATTTTAGTCGATTTCCGGAAGCCATTCCTTTAACCGAAACCACGACCGAAGCTGTCGCAAAAGCATTTGTTGAAAACATCATTTCAAGGTACGGCATCAGTAAAATTCTTCTTAGTGATCGTGGATCCAATTTCACTTCAAAACTCATGCAATCCATTTGTAAGCTTCTGGGTGTCAAACGCATCCTTTCATCTCCTCGTCATCCACAGGCCAACGGCCGTGTGGAACGACTGCATGCTACTATAGCAAATATCTTATCTCATTTCGTCGATCCATCCCAAAAGAATTGGGACGAAGTTCTGCCCATGGCTCTTTTAGCCATTCGGTCTTCCATCAACCGTTCTACCGGTGAAACTCCCGCTCAGATATTCACTGGTCGTGATGTACTTCTTCCATTGGACGTCGATGCTCAACTGCCCTTTGATCCTTTTGCCTCCATTGATTCCTACCGTGACTTGCTCCATAAACATTTGTCGGCACTTCATGACGTGGTGCGCGACAACAATGAGGCCGCCATCTTGGCGCAAGAACGATCCCATCCAACCCAATCCAATCCTCCGTCCATCCATGAAGGCATGCTGGTGTACCTTCACAATCCTCAATTCAAACCTGGACTCACCCGCAAGCTTCAAAAGTTAAACAAAGGTCCATACAGAGTGCTGCATTTGACTAGTCCCGTCAATGCACGTATCCAGCATCTGGAAAATCCCGGTGACGTGCAACTCGTGCACGTCAACCGATTAAAAAAATTCACCGAGGACAACCCCTTCAAAGCTTAGAAACCTCCTGTGGCTCACAGTGGTGAAACTGCTACACGTTCCGTAGGCGAAGCTACCCCAGACAGCAATACTGGCGAGAACCCTCCCATTACGCTGCTGGCCGACCCAGGGACCCATGCAGACCCTCAACCCGAAAGACCGCAGGAACAGAGAGAGGTCCGAGATAGAATGCCGCCGCAGCGACGGTTTGAATTGGCAGAAATGGAGGAAATTCACAATGCCCAAGGACCAGCGATGGAACAAGCTCCACCGCATTATAATTTAAGGCCAAGAGCCAACTTACGGGCACCTCCAAGATATGGTCAGTAACGTAACTGCCAGTTAAATAAAAAAAAAAAGCTCTCGTCCTTGTGCTGAAAAAAGTGAGAATTGAGAAAGAATATATTATAGAGCTCCGGTACCGTAAAAGAAAAGAGAGAAAGGATTAGATAGAGCTCAAGAATAGCCAAGGACAAAGATTGTTGTAGGTACCTGTACATATGGAAGCGCTTCCCTTTTGTATATATCCCTTTAGTTATAAGTATAGTTAAGAATTGCAATGCAAAGACATGCAATGAAATGAGATGAAATGACATGAAATGACATGCAATGTCTTGAATATGGTGTTTTGTGTGACAATGTTCTTCGCATTTTTTGTGACATCATTTTGACATTTGGAAATCTAGCTCCTTATGGCGTTATTTGACACTTCAGCCTTGTTATGTCCACAGATACCAATCTTCGAGATTGCGGGTACAATTATGCACCTCGTCTGATTTTGGATCAATGAACATACATAAAACCAAACAACTACCTACCGGACTCCGCCAAAAGCACAAGCCTTGATATTATACTTAACTGCTTCATACCCGAACAATAACGATAATGGCTCGGTAGGAAACGTTATATTCCCCCTCTCGCCCAATTCATACTTTTGATCACAAATACGTGCTGCTCATTCTTGTGGCACCAAAGAGAACGACATCGGACGCTGCCTCTGATTGTACCCGCCAACAGAAAGGTAACCGAGTAAGTAAATCAAAATTATTTGCATAGCGCTCCTTTCATCACCAACGATGCGTAACTATCCCTCTCCACATCCAAAATATGTCCTAGGATAGAATCCGTAGTATCGGTCGACGGATGTCACTCATGTCCGTTGGCTGCAAAAATCGTCCTACGTGCCAAATCCCTTTGTTCGTCAGGACCCGCATCCGTTTCCTTCAACGCTATCCCGCTGTCCACTAGAGCCGTTTCACTCACTACTGAAGACTCCCTCATTACCATCGAATTTATTACTTCCCAACAATGCCACAAAGAGAGAATTTGTCTATCTCATCGATCAATAAAAAGCTGTGAACCCATTTCTTTTTGTTTAGATGCTCCCATCTTGAACCTTACGCAACGTAATGAAACCTCTGTTCAACACACAGCTCTTACACACTCCCGTGGTCTTTTCGACTCTATTTCTATGACCACAACCTCCATTGGCACATCTATAAAAAACTACGTTATCTCGTTTTTAGCCATTCTGGCTGGTATTTTTACCCTCTCTTTCGTAATCACTCTTTTTAAACGATAATTTTTCAAACTTCCCCGTTATCATGTTTCGCTTCCGCCAGGCTCTTCAAGCCTGATTATATACAATGTACCACAGTGCGACCGTGCCACGCCCGGCCGGCGCCCCGATACATCTACCACTTCGAGGATCTTCACATTATCATGTAAGCGGAAGTGCAACATGGTGAGGCCAAAATTTTGCTCCCTTCTAAGCCTCACGTTTTTGATTGTACATTTTGGTTGCTTGTGTCACATGATGCTTATTGTCACTTGAACGTCACACACCATGGTTCATAAAGAAGACACGGCCAAGTGCCGTCCACATACCTATATGCAAATATGATGGTATGTACTTGTCTTACTTGTCAAATGTGTATCCTTGTATTACTTGTAAATCATGTGTGCTTGTATCGCTGGCCAATTGTTCTTGTATATTTTGCTTCACTATAGTTTGTAGATTTGTCCAAACGTAAAAAGTCGGATACAGGCATTACCACTTCTTCCAAGTTCCCAACATCTCACTACCTAACCATTTATCTCAACACCCCTCGAGTCACAATAGGTATAGGTTGTCAGCCGCTTTGCACAACGATGTGTCAGTTATGGTCACAGGTTTCCATCTTCGCGTATCCATCTGGACAAGGGCCCAGTCCAGCCGCGAAGACCTGCACTGGTCGACATCCGTCTGTTCCTGCCATCGAGATTCCCCTGTTGGTTCTCCAGCCACATCAAGCAGCAGTCTTCTAACGCCGACGCCGTCTACACACCCGCCTCATCAACACGGCACGGTGTACCGGTGGACCGAACTCTCTACGCCACGTCACCACACTCGTGGCAGCGCCTTCCTGCAGGCATCCGGCTACAACATCACCTGACGTCGCCGTCACCTCTCTGGTGACCTCACTATCACCATCTCGGGCGATATCAGGATACCAGCCGGCCGCCGCTGTACTCCAGCACCAAGCGCTGGCCACTCCAGAGGCGCACATACGAGTACCTACGGTCCATCTACATTCTACGGCGTCCGAGAATATTTCTGCTGCTCACCATGATGCCTGGCGAACCGATGGGATCTCTACCTGATGCTGCTTTCGATGTCGATCTCCAACAATGCATACCTGTGCATCATACTATCATGTCTTGTTGCAAGTGTTCATTGACGCCTCCTATTGTCGGCTCCCGGGGAGGGTGAGATAATGTCGCACAGCCTTGCTCCATCCTGCACCCTCACAGTTTACACTAATTGAAACCTTGCAAAATCCTATTCGCCACGCTCATCGTGTGACGGACGGGCGGCCCGGCCCGCACGCATGTACAATAATAAAGTTGATTGACGCTGCGCTTTGCAGTGCCCAGCCGGCCGCCCTGCGTCCTACATTCACGCGTGTCGGTCAGCGTCCCAGTTTCGTACACGTGTGTGTCATCATATATAAAGTCCTGTATCTGACGCCAATACAATCCAGTTCACCAGCAGACGTCTTTGCTGAAGGTAAGGGCTAAAGGCCCCGCTGACAGAGCGACCTTGTCAGGAACGTGAGGTTGGGGAGAGTGGCGTAGAATTTGTAGAGAAACTGGGAGGATATAGGCGGGGAGCGTTGATGAGAGATGGAGGGCAGAAACAAACTGGCAATGATCTGGTAAAGATTATTCAAAGCACCAGCTTAGGCAGTACCCTGTCATGCTAATTGACGTATTTTGTATCAAGCACATTGCATGAGAGTTTGAGACTTGTTACAATGGCATGTATGGTGTGAAAACCAAGCCGACAATTATGGCCATGTTTAGATGAAACTTCGCGCACTACATTTCAGTGCGTGAGGTCCCAAAGGTATTCGCATCCCATAATCACACTCATTCAAGGAATCCTCCTTTGACCCACAGCACTTCCGGCTCGCGGTACAGCTCGCCACTCCAGTTGACGAATAGTTCTCATTTCACAGGACTGAGCCATTTGACGGACACAGTCCTGCGTTCCCAGTCATTTACCGGGAGAGGTCACCACTCTGGCCATGGTAATGACACACCAGACCGAGAAACAGACCCCCGACTAAAGGAGTGATGGACGACTTCCAGGGCGACACGGGGTTGTTGGCGCACGGTATAAATTACCGACGGGTTATATTAGGATGTGTAACTCATGCGCAGCTCTTCAGCCAATGAGCCGTCTGCTCTGATTCATATTCCCGTGCTATTAGATAAATGACTGGTGCCTGAATAACTGACATGTCAGGTCAACTAACAATTGATTTCCATTTAACGGGAGATAACGTATTTATTTATGCTAGGAATCCTGAGCCTTTTAGATGCTGTGAATAGCTCTTTTTAAACTCATAGCGTCTCCTTCGGACTTGAGGGGGAAATTTGGCCTACCTTGGAAGCCAGCTAAAATCTTTCACAATCCAGTCCTTTGAATACAATGATAGAGTCCATATTGTAGGAGAGAAATATGCATAATAACAGTCCCCCAATCTATCGGAGTCTCCTAATCTATCGGCTCCGGTACGGTATAACGGCCCGTGGATGGAGGTGGCATATCGATTCAGTCCTATAGGTCAGCCGTTCTATGGGGCCATTCTGTTGGCCGTGGGAAAGTATTGGGCGGGTCCCAGGCGGCTGGAAAAGGCATGCGGAATATGTTTGTGATCCGGCGTGATAAATGGCGATTTAAATATGATTAATTAGATATGCAGCCAATGCAGCCGAGACAAGCTCGTCGGATATCATGGAATGCTATTGGATTATTGGCGGAAGCGTCCTGGCGACGACGACCTAACATCAGCAACAGTCAGTCCACCCACAGAGCAGGCTTCCACGTGAGTGTGTCATTCTCACGCTCCGCCGCGCGGTGTCAGTTCGGGTCTTCTCTCGCCAAACTGGGTTAGAGCTCGTCCACGGGAGTCAGGTCATTTGGACTGGTTTGGCCACTGGCCAGTCTGGTTGGATGAGTCAGTCGGATTGGAGTAGTGTGCTCCAGAGCAGGGCTTGAGTACTGGACGAGTAGTGCTGATAGGATGAGGGCTGAACCGGCCTAGATAAAAGAAACCTGTCGGAAATGACAAAAGGTTCATACCTTGCAAGACATGGAAGCTTACTTGGAAGCCAAATGGGATACCGTGCATTACTTCCGACAAAAACCAACCCAAAACATTACTGAAGCTCGGTCAGAATAAAATGTTCTGTAGCACGGCCCACTTTACACAGGATGTCAATGGCATCTCTATCTTCCAAAGGCATCCGTCACCGCGGCAAAGCTCCCCCCTCTCTCTCTCTCTCTCTCTCTCTCTCTCTCTCTCTCTCTCTCTCTCTCTCTCTCTCTCTCTTTCTTTCTTTCTCCAGCGTTCTCGCTCCATTCATCCAAAGTTCCAAACCCCAATATGCCGAGATCGTATCTCGCCCCCCCCCCGCTGTTCCAGCCCCGGGTCGAACCGCAGCTGTTTGACCGTTTCCGTCACCAGGGAATAGGGCGGCACAGCTGCTCGCTCTCTTCCCCAAATCACGCCGGTTAGCACGACCTTGGAGGCCTCCGTGACCGGGGCGTCATGTCACGAGTGTCCGTATCATCGGGGAGAGGTGGTCAGGCGTTAGTGTACTTGTGACAGTTGGTGCGGCGTGTTGGGGTTAGGTTGAGGTGTACAGACTACAGAGCTGGCTATGTGTGTTCATTGTAGCATTTTCATCAACATCAATTTTTAATGAGGAACTTCCGTGGCACTTCGTTACAGTCCACTGGAGTTTCAAAGCAAATCTTGTTGAATTCCCGAGTATTTTCCCTTCTGTGGATGACATGGGCGAACACCGATAAAGGCCAAGGACCCGGACCTGAAAGACATGCATGACTGCAGGTGACAAGTCAGACATTTTTATCTGTGTCTTTTCGAAGAGCGTCCAGTGTAGCCCAAGTTTCAGATAAATTTATGTCGCGGTCGACAAAGATTAACACCAGTACAGGACCGGAATAGCGCTACGACAGATATCAACGTCAACCGGTTGTCCAGAACAGCTAGACATCGCCGTATCACCTGGTTGACGAGTAAGACAGATGTTCCCACAGAAGTTTGATCCTGTCACCCCGTCTCTCCGACATGACAGCCGGCCCTGTCTGCACTCTGCTGTCACGAGGATGTCTTGCTAGTGTGTCACTGCGGATACGCTTCTGGACTTCTGGACTGGACGCTTCTGGACTCTGGACAAGGCTCTGCCGGGCGGCGGGGCGGTGGAATATGAACGGCCCAGCCATGCGGCAATATTTCACACACTGATTTGTGTCATGGGAGTGTATCGCATTGAACTTTCGAGGGCGGAGACGTTACGGTCTGTCTCGCTACTGTTGAGAAGTTATCGGTGTCGGCCTCGGGTCACTGGGCTGGGAGGCGGATCTTTGTCGCCAGAGGTGCACAAAAAGCCCAGCCTGTCTCCTACACGGTCTCCGATGGCTCCGATTTGTCTCACCGATCATCTTTAGGTATATCCAGGCATATCTATGCTTTCAAGTAAAGCTGGTTATATTGCATTACAGTTATTCATATTTACAGAACGTAAACGCTATTCCTGAATTGTGTTTCTTTCTGAAGCTATCCGCAGATATATGGTCATTTTTTAAGAAGCCGACAGACATACGGTTATGCACTGCTTTGGGCAAAGTGCGAGGCAGGACTTAGTACACCTCCACCTGAAATGCATACTGGTGGTGTATAAATAGACTAGAGTGAGGCAGTCTAGTTGTTGACTGTGTCTGGAAACACTTGGAAAGTCAAGAACTACCCTCATAACTCCATAGGGACGCCCAATTAATTCCTCTCATCCAATGAGGGTTCAGTTCCACATGGACCAGACGGGCGTCCATCTGCCGTCCCATAGCGTCCCTCTCCCGTTTAGTGGGGCAGTTACTACTTGGCGGGCTGAAGGTGAAGTGACCTAACGCTGCAGTGTGCAGTGCACATCAGTGTTTCTGTTTAGGAATCTGAAACTTTAAGGAGTGTGTAACAAGTTTTTTCCTGGGTCAACATTACTTAATTTAGGTAAGAAAACATGTGAGGACGATTTTGCAATATTTGCTAATGGAACGAAGCCCATTAAATTGCGATGGAATACCTATCATATTGAGAAGGACCACAAACTTTCAGAAAACGTTTTGACTGTAGGCTTTAAGAAGCATCCTTTTATAATCCATCGCTGACTACATAAATAGTGCAATGTATATGTTGCAGGCACTTTAGAAAATCAGTCATTTTGTAAAATGCCTATTGCCTAGGCATTTTACAAAAAGACGGCTGTTTAAAAATGACTGAACGCAACCAGGCTTTTTTCAAAATGGCTAGCCATTTTACAAAATGACTATAATAGGCATTTTGCAAAATGCCTGACCAGCATGGAACGTAGATCCCACTACAGATACTATGGCCAACAGTTTTTGGACGTCTTCCTATACCCTATAGGTACGTGTTCAGCCTGTAGCTGATCGATTTGAAGCTTTGTGATGACGACAATGCAGAGTAACGACCCTCCTCAGTTGACTGGACAGCGCTCATTGGCTCTAAGGAACTTCAACAAATCTACCCTAGGCCTAGTCCACGCAATTGCTTACAGTATTATTGTTTAGGTTTTCTTCCTAACTTTTCTTTGGAATAAAAAAGCTCTCTGATCACAATGAATATTAAAGCAATAATTAACAAAACACGATTAATTTTGTTCTGTGGCAACAGCTTTGAGTACCTACTTGCATGGTCCCAGTTAAAAATATCAAGCTCCACATCGGGAGAACCATCAGGTCGCTTGGCGTAGGACGAGAGCGTTGGTTTCAGAAGACACTAACGCCTAAGTGTGTGGGATCGAATCCTCGCGACCTCTAATAGTTTTACAGATACAGGCCGGCATAGGGCCAGTCGTTTGTTGACGCTCCAGATCGATCATTTTAAATCCAGCAGCGTCGCTGACGTGGGGGTTGGAAATGTCGCGGGCCTGCACTTCTCAAAATAGAGGTAGGTATGGACTTCCCACTGCTGGACTCCTCTGGTCATAATGCTGGACTCCTCGGTCCACCTACACGCTACCAAAACGTATATAATTAGGTACTCGTATCTACAACACGCTGCTCAGTCATTTTGTAAAATGGCTAGATATTTTGTAAAATGCCTAGGCATTTTGCAAAACGACTGGAGAGTCAGTCATTTTGTAAAATGCCTAGGCTTTTTGCAAAAAGCCTGGAAAATCAGGCATTTTGCAAAATGCCTAGGCATTTTACAAAATGACTGATTTTCTAAAGTGCCTGCAACATATACACATTTCACGTGCATCGCTAATCTCTTCGCTAATACAGATCCTGGTATAATTTTTTTACTTAGCAAACCTCAGCTGTCATGTAAAATTTTCACGACGCATTCATACATTACAGTTTAGAGGCAGATAAATCCGATATTGCTGTTTTCTGCGCGGATCTGTGAGGTCGGTCCCTGCCATGGATGGTGTGAGACCATCCATGCTGCCGATCGTTCGACGCGCTAGTTTTATTAGGGGTTATATGACCGAAGGACATCGACGGCCGACGGAAATGCCTCGCCTGGCGGGGACACCAATGTGGAACACGCTGCCGGTTTTTCCGAAGTAAAACTGGAGATTTGCTAGACAAAGTTAGACTGAGTGAAATTAATGTACTTAGCCATATGAAAGCAAATGTTTGACAGAAAGTAAGCGGCCATTTTGTCGCTGCTGGAGACAACTGCCGGAAAGCTAACTGCATTCCCGCAACATCCAATTTCTCATCGATACGTATCAAATGAAGCAGGGCAGATGGCCATATTATTTTTCTTAGGATGTCGGAATATAGCAACATGTTAAAATACCAAAAAAAGGTGCATTGCCCTTGTTCATAACACAGCCTTTGTTCTGGGTCTGTGCCTTTGGATAGATCTTATAAAGTGCTTAAAATCTTTAGAAAAATGCACTAAGTATCCATTGGAATTATTACTTATGCCAACATGAATGGTAGAATTTGTTGTCAAGTCTAGATGTGTTTCCTCCACTCTCAATGACTGATAAATGTTTTGCTGAGTAATGTTTTGTAATATATTAATTTCTATGCCAGTGGTGGCTCAAATATCCTGTTATAGCTATGATATGTCTAATCTTATATTGTTTAAATAAGTTAGGCAAATTCAACTGAAATTATGACTGTAATATTTGAAATATGTCATCTGATTGACCTTCATCCTACATATAATTAGCCTGGGCAAGGATTATGTCAAAAATGGCAAGGCAAGAGGAAAATAGAACAACTCAGATTGTATTGCCACTCCTTTAGTCAGAGAATGAGGACAAGTTATAAGCAAAAAGCACCTATTTGTCTTATCTTGAAATCAATGTCAAAGCCTAACTGACAACTTAGTATGGTCTCCCTCATTTTAAAATAATGCAATGCATTAGGTACTGGTACATTGCTCTGTGTGAAATTTATGGAGAACTTCACAAACCCATTACAAATCAGTTTTATAAGCTTGTGCTTCAAATTGCTGCTTCCCACACTAACTGAAAGGCCTTTGAGCAAACTCATGAGCAAACTCCATGCCATCATATCTTGATATTGAGTAAACATGTTGACTACTTAACTGACCATTTACCTTTTTCTATAATCATATCATTCACAATTCTACACAGACCTGTAGACAATTCATGACACATTTTCCACCCACAAAATTATTATATACACAACTGAACACAAAGCATATGCTGAAAATAATCACATATCTCTGTTGCCTTTTTGCTATATAGGTACCTGTCTATAAAACATGAATAATTTGATGTTGTGAGCCTTGTGCCTAGATGAATGTTTGTGGTATTGGTGTTACATCAAGGAAATTGAAAATTTTTCATGCAGCTTAGGGAAGTTATACCTAGGTAATGTTCAAAATGAAGTGAGATGCCTTCAATTACTAAAACTCCAGTACATTGAAGAGCCAATATTCTTTTGAAGGAAATTATTACCTATTTACATTAAAGCTAGATAGGTAGTTACCTGCATGCTAGCATCTTTCAATGTTGTCCTTTATCATCAAAATGAATGGAAACTTAAAAAAAAAAGTTGAAGTGATCAGATAGGATAGGTAAAGCAATTTCACAATTCAGTCTATCATCCTTCACACCTTTGTAGTTGTTTCTGAAAGCCACTTCAATTGCTTGTCACACCATTTTTTTTCCAATATAACCGCAGATAAATGAACCAATTGGCTTATCTAATATCTACAGGAATATGTGACATAAGGACACACGATTTTTAGCATGGGTACCCAGTTTTCAGTTCTTAGCATGGATACCCAGTTTCAGTTCTCACCAAGCCAATTAGGTTGGGTACCTACCTACTTACCAGCACCTCCACATAATCGCTCCCCAAAATGCCCCCTGCCACGAACCTCTTATGAAGAGTTTAGAAGTGCAGGCTGCAGATTTCCGGCCCATGCAGAGTTTTCATTTCTTTGGCAATTCTTTAACTCCACTTGGAGCTCACAGCCTTATATTACCACACAATCACAAAATATAATGTGAAGTCCTTTCACTTTGCTTACACTCCTTACACTGCACAAGACACACATCCACAGCACAGTACAAGCAACTGAAGCGAGCTGTTCACTGTTACAATTATCTTTCAAATTCAACTGACACCGATAGCTGGTTACCACGCAACGCGCTAGCAAATGGCGTCAGCTTGTCCCACGAATGGCGGTTGCTATGGAAACCAGCTGACGAAACTTAACAGAACCCATTTTCGAACAGGAGTTTTGTTTTAACTGATAGGCGCCCAAAGAATTTGTGCGCCGTTTTTCGAAACATGCCCACCACTTTCGCAGTTTTTTCTTCCTACATTTTACCTACACGGTGTCTCATGAGACACAATGTTAATCCAATGGGAACTGTCTCGTGGGTGTCTCATGGAGGAGATTTGTAGGAACTGTTTTTGAAGACACGTTAAGAAATGTAATGACTAAATCCCGTTGATAGCTGATTGTACCGACCAATTGCTACCAGTTAGCTGTTTTTTATAGTCATTTTTGTACAGAAAACACAAACTGAAATCTGTCTCGCGGCTACCCTCTTCGGCTCTTTCCTGTCTCCTACATTGTAGGCAAGTAGGAAGGTTTGTGCACCTCTGTTTGTCGCGCTTATTCAGTGAGGTGGTTTTGTGATACAGGCATACTTTGGTGCTTTCATGCTGCTCTGATGATCAGCAAGGTGGCTAACAGCAGCTGGCGAAGTCCATGTCCATGTCGACATAGCTAAGTCGACTTTAATCACAGCTGCAAAAAAGCTCCCACATCGACTCCTGCTTCCGTTCGCCAACCGATCACAACTCTTTGCAATCTGCAGCCGCACCATACTGCCGTCCCTTCCCCTCCCCGGTCCGGCACATCCCTCCCCACCGAGCGGCGCCTCTGAGCTCCTCCCCATCCCGCCCGGGTCAGTCGGTCCGCCCCAGCCGGCCTCCCTCCTCCCCTCCGCCAGTTCATCGCTCTCCGTCCGACGTCACCGACAATTAGGCCAGGTTTATGGCATTTTTATGAATCAGCCGCAGGCAAGGACGCTTCGTGAGACGACTAGATGACGGACCTGCGCCGGCCGGGCGTCAGGTCAGAGCACGAGGTCGTCGTGTGATGTGGCATTAGGCAGCATACAAACAGGGGATTAGATTGAAGAAAATGTGACAATAGGCGGGATTGCCCACGTGATAAAATAAGAAAAACCGCGAATCTCAGCTCAGTGCGAATGGAGAAGCAACGGGATTATCCATGCTAAAGAAAAACGGTAGCACGTGGTTTTTGCAGTTCCGCTCCGCCCATCTTCCAATCGTTGGCGCATATTTCACCGGATCAACCTGTACGGCTGAGTCCAAACAAAAAATCCGAACAATACGACGCATGTCACGCCTGGATTGGTGTGGCGATTCGCGTTAGTGTGTGTCAGGAGCCAGGCTCTTCGCCGGCCCTCGTGAAGACGCGCCGCGCCTAAATTGGAGAGAGCCCCGCCAGCCTTGAGCGGCCGGCCTCAGTCGTAAACAGTTTGGTTTCCTTTTATTGTCGACAACGGCGTCTGACAAAGTCATTTTGCCCTCTGAACTAGGTGATAAGTCTGCCCGGTCAGACAATGGCCCTCGCCGGACGGCCCGTGGCACTTAGCGCTGGTTACCCACTCGTTTTTGTCGGTCCGATCCAATTTGTTGTCACGTGTTGGGGTTGGGTTGGGTACTCCTCTGGTGGGCGGGTCGACACCCATGTAACCGAGAGACGCCACACCGGCGAGGACAAATGCCAACGGGGTGACAAAACCGGCACAGACCAGCGTGCCGGACCGCATACAACAGGCGAAAGTGGACTAAAAGGAAGATAGGAATGAAAGGGCAATAAACAAATAACGATTGATGGATGGCACTGAACAGGTTACATTGGAAAGTTGAAACCAATTATTGTCGTACTCATGTCGTACTTAAATGTGCTGACGCTCGAAGAATTCGGTCAGGTAATGAGTCTTGAATTACAATATCGCGTTGTACTGTTTGTACTTTTGCTTCACAGTTCAATTATCTACATTTAGTCCAATTACGTTAACAACATGGTACACATCAAAAGAAACCGACAGTGTAATTATACAGCGAGTACTTGACCGTGTTAAATCATTTACCACTAGCACAAATTGCGTGCAGTTAACCAAAGAACTACAGAAACCTGGTGTGGGCGAGCAATGCCTCAGGGCAATGGCGCATGAGTTAAACTCTACATTTTCTGTTTGTAATTTCACCACCATAGTACGAGTACAAAGTAATATGAGGTCGCTTGATGTCAGTCAGTCAATGACGCATCCCATCTTATGTGGTAGGTAATAATTTCGTCTGATTAATAGCCCTCAATATCAGGTATCAAGGTGGCTGTTTGATGTATCACAGCCGTCCAAATTGGCCCACTACGGGAATAAGTCATCAGGGCAGAGCTGTGTACCAGTTCACACACATCGGTCAAACTGTTATTGGTTCTAGGTTCAGAGTCAGATACAATAATGAATCGGCTTTTGAGTGCTGAACAGCTCACGCCGCCGGAAACTAGATCGGAGCGCAGCATCTGAGGTAATATTCTGCTCGATGGTCTAATTGTTTGGCGTCTTAGTCAACTTGTTTGGTGTCTTAGTCAAGAAATAATCTAAAGGACCGTGGTCTATGGAATGTAGACGGTGGACTGTGGACGGTAGCCCATGGACTGTGAACGGCAGACCGTGGACGGACACGGTAGACCGCGGGTGGTGGGTGACGGGCGGTGAACGGCGAGTGGCAGTAGCGGGCTCCGCGGCAGGTCAGACCGGGTCAGCCGGCGCCGCGCACTCCTGGGAAACTCGGCCGACCCGGTGACCACCGGTGCCGCGCCGGCACACTGAGCTAACGGTAAGGGTCACCAGACAGCTTCCTGTCCAGCGGCGTGACGGACGCAGGGTGCACCGGCTACTGACGGCCGACCAAAGTCGAGCACGAAAAGCAGCTACCACGGACGGTCGCCAAAACATAGAGATTATTCAGTCACACACCGACCGCTAAAACCGATGATTGTGGCAAGGAAATGATCGGCTATGCTTGACGAAAAATTCGGAGTAATGAGCACTTGCGCATAGAGGTTACTTAGGTACTGACTTACAGCACACCAGCACTGATATGCTTCATTATTGGTTGGGACTTTCGGAAAGGAAAGCCAGGTCAAAGACCGCAAAAGCAGGATACCGTTGGAGCCAAATAAGAATGAAGTCTCGTGCAATGGGATGTGCAAATTGCGGCCATTCGAATCAAGTATTAGTGCTTAGCGGGCTGGAACGGAAAGCCGATTAGTTCAAAACACTAACGATAGCTTGTCCCAGTAAAACTTGTTTCCAATTCCCTGCTCTGGTTTCAGGGTGACCCAAAATATTTCCAGCTGCCAGCTGGTGCGAGGATCAGATCATGTAGTAAAACCGGCTCCCACAAAACAAGAAGACATGCATCTTAGCTGCATTCAACTCACTTGGTACGCGTTCATGGGTGTAGGAGCGCCAAAAATATTGGTGAAGGATGCCACCTGAACCTTATGAAAAGGGACAGGACCGTGCCAACTAACACGCTCAGTGCAAGCGGGGGGGGGGGGGGCGAATTTCGCCAACCCCTTGTTTTTCGCAGATATCTTACGCCCTTATCATCCCATTAACGTCAAATTTTCAATGCCTGTCTAAAATTGAATTGTGCATCTTGCCATGACAGCAAGATGTAAATCAGGGCCTCGGCTAAGGAATTTTGACTACTGGGGAAAATGATCAAAGTGTGTTGACCCGCGCCCTGCTGGGAGGGGGGGGGGGAGGTTTTTGAACACCCACCCACCCCCCTGCGGTTTTTCGCGGATATCTGAAAAACGGCGGCACCTTATCATCTATCAATGTTATACATTTTGTGAAAATTTCAGACCAGGGTCCTTCAAGGTCAGGTCACCAGGTCGCTACAAGTGACCTCACCTCATAAACACATCATAAAATGTTTCAATGTATGCCATAGCTACACCAAGTGACGGATCGCTTTGAAGCTTTCAGCAATTGATAAGTGCAACAGTATGTACAAAATTCGGAATTTCATATCGGTGACCTAAGGTCGGGTCAATTTTGCGACCTCTCTAGGTATTATAAGTCAATGGGAGAAAATTCAAAACCGTCTTTTTTCGGACGAAAGTCATTCTAAACACTCTCAAACACTAAATTACAAGTAACTTTGACACACTGAACATGAAAACGGTACCCGTGACCCCTGTTTATGCCCCTGAGGTCATCTCGGGTCACGAATGGTATCTAACAGTTTTTTGCGACTAACTTTTGAAAGAGGCATGCTAGAGCGATGAAAACGCCTTATATATGTTCAGCTCGACGATACAGATCCACTAATATGCAACATGGCAATGTCCGGTCAAATCATGACCTTGACCAGAGGTCAAATTTTTAAGTTGAACTTTCAATGTCAAATTATAGTTCATTCGATGCGTCTTGACAAGAAGAACACGATGTCGGTAAAAGAAAGCTCGTGCAAGGCTTGAGTCAAAAGTTATTGCAGAAAAACTGTTCCCGAAAAAATCGCCTATTTTGGCAGTTTTTGCCCCCTGCAGGCAAAACCGTTGACGTTAGGCCAAATCTGAGCGAATTACTCAGAAAGGGCGTTAATAGGGCTATCGAATGCGCTTTTCCGTGGCGCTGTAGCTCTATTGGTTCCCGAGCTATGCGTTGGCTTCTTGGAAATTGTCGACATTCGACCTGGAAATCGGCGAAATTTTGCCTTCAATGACCTCTGGTGACCTGACCTTTGACCTGACCAAAAAAGTGACCGAAGTGATTTCGTCATTATTTTTGGCGCTCTTTCGAACGCCGCCTTCCGCGTATCGCTACGTGGCCCAGGAGCCGAGTTAGAAGGGGGGGTGTTCAAATACCCCCCCCCCCCCCAGCAGGGCGTGGAAATCCAGGACCCCCAGCCGGGCGCGGGTTAAAAAACAGACATTTGATCATCCGTCGAATCCAGTTGTTCTAAGCATAGGTAGGTGAAGACCCTCCCTTGCATTGTCCAAGATTGGTGAAGGATCCTTCACCAATCTGAAACTTTGGTGAAAGGTATCCTTCACCAAAGATATACGTTGCTACACCTATGTACGCGTTATACACCATTCTTCAAACTATCCTCCAAATCAATGCTATTTTGAATCAAGCGGATTGCAACTCAATCAGCACTGCTCCGAGGAAGTCGATCACATGACTCGAAAAAAACATCACTTCATGGCTGATCAAGCCTTTCCAGCACTGTGTGGAAACCACACCCTCCTGCTGAGCAAGTGATGAGAACCTGCAACTACCCCGCCATTTTCAGTCGGGATTCCGTGAGCACCTCTCTGGAGTCTGAGCCTTGGACCTCACGAGTCACGGAGACCACTCACGGCTCGTCTGATGGAGCCGTTGGGCGCTGATCAGACAGACACGAGTTCCGTGATTGGCCCGAGTCGAACAGTGACGGGATAGACCGTGAGAACTCACGGTGAATGGGTCCGAAAATCACGGTTCCGTGGTCTGAACGTGCTTCGAGTAGGAGCTTACTGGCATGTGATGGCTGGTTTAAGGCTTAGTCGGTGCTAGTTAGCTCGGATTTTCAATTGCCATCCTACAGTTTCTGTTTTTTTTTTTACATCTGTCAGCTGAATTTCCTTTCACACATATTCCAAACATGACCCTGTTCGTTTTTGTAGCTGGCAGGCCTGAACAAACTTTTCACCGCCTTTTTCTGAGCGCGAGATGGCATGAATGACAGATGAAGTATTCAGTAATTTCTCAATTAAGCTGTAAAAATTTCTCTCTCAAATAACAACCAATCCATTTAGTGATTGGGTTGTAATTCCCCTTCTAGGCTTACCCCAAGGCAGCCTCACCTCTAATTGACATAACCAGCTTCCTGTTTGGTCACGACAGCGCGCGCGCGGCGGGGCGCTGGGAAGGGACACCTCAGCCGGAGCACCTCGGCTCAGTTTTTCTCCTCTGCAGGGGCGAACGCAGACGGCCAAACCTCTCATTCATCCAGTCTCGAATTACACTTAATCACTAGCCGCTCGGTTCTGGCGGCGCACGGCAATCCGAGGCGTATTAGCTCTCCTAACGGTCTCTGGGCTTTGTTGGCCCGAACTGCGCATTGTTTGGTCTGCTCGTAAAGAACACTGCCGGTGGAAAATATCAACAGCGCGCCTGCGCCGAGCGGGAGGCAGAAGCGGCGCAGAGTGGTGTGGAGCGGCGCGGCGCGCCATATGTCGCCGCGTATCATTTGTCACGGCTGCGCCGCGTCTGTCACGGTGTCTGAAAGGGATCGGGCGGTGTCTGATGGGTGTGTGGTGGCGCCGTGGGTGTTCAAAGGACAGAGCTGGGATGTGTGGGTGGAAAGCAAACGACCGTGTCCAGGATTTAGAATTTGCGCTGCTGAGTGATGGATGGCAACGGAGAATTCGGAATAATAAGTGAACGGGGCAGAAAGGAGCCAACCATGGAGAGAATAGGGATAATAAATGAGGTGATGAGCTGAAAGAAGATATGCCATTATAAAATATGGCCAGGCGGTGCTCTAGAAAGATGAGAAGTGTATAATAGTGATTGATTGACCCTCTGCGAAATCCCTCTCCCTAACCAACACTCCGTGATAAAGTGATTAAGCCATATTCACATCATCATCTATAACGTCTCCCAGTCCATAAACCACGGCGCCGATCGCAGCTGGACTATTTGTTCGGCTCAGTGTCTGGTGACGTCACAGGATTGCTGAGCTGTGACGTCACTGGTGGCACGCCGGCTGCCACTCACTGAGGTTACCAAATATCAAATCGGACCGGCGTGATTTTTACGGGGTTTGTCAATAATACTGCAAGATGTGCACTTTAAACAACTCAACATGGTATCTTCATATGCATTCTTGCAGTTTCTTTGGTGCTAGCGCAGTGCTCTCCGTTGCAGTCTTTTTGGTGCTCGTGACACACGCCCTGTTGACGTCTCTAGGGCAGCCGCGACTCCTCGGTGCTAGCTACTCAGTCTCCGTCGCAGTCTCTGCACAATGTACCTACAGCTCCAGCCCAAAACTATACTTTCTTAGCTGAGAGCATGATCTTGCTTGGATGAATGAACCCACTCAGGTTCTAATACTGGGTAACCGTGTAACACAAATGGTTTACGATACGTTTAGGTGGTAATATTCTAACACCGCGAGGATGTAGATAGCCCGTGACCAAAGTATCTTTCACGGGTCACCGGGGAAGTAAGTCAAATGCCATCATAAACGATCCCAAAGTACGGGTCATAAGTGAAGACCCTGCCAATGTATGACCGTCTACGGATAAATAGATTCTCTCAGAGGAATGTGTAATTAAGCGTGCACCACAAACGACCATTTGTGGCTGTTTTGGCTTATTTGAATAATGCGAGAATTCATCAGCCGTTTGGGCCGAGTGGAGTACCGTTGGCATTATAGACGGCGACACAGACGGACGCCTTTTATGGGGTGGCAAGTGCTCATTTCCATACGTTTTCCACAAATGGATGGATCAAACTGTGTCATGGACGGCTTTGTGATCACTTTAGGTCAGTTCAGTTAGCTCCAAGCTGGAGCTATCCAGCCGAGTTTTACGATATATGTAGATCATTGGAAACAGGAAAAATGCATGTTTAAGCAGCCACTGAGTTATTTTAAAGCTTTTCTAAAAAAAATTGTATCATTTGAAATGACAAGGTCCGTTGACCTTGCATATAACTAATTACTTTCTCTGATCTGTAATCATCAATACTAACTGTGCTTCCAAAAAATGTATACGCAAAGTGAAAAGAGCAGCAGAAGATACCACGCGTCGGTCTTTGCGCTTCCCTTTCATACAACCTCCTTGAGCCATGAGATCATCCGGCTCCTCTCTGGCCATTGTTTGCCAACTGTCTGTCCCCGCGAGCAAAGACCGTGACCGACGGAAGGCCTTCTCCGCAACGGCGTCCAGCGTACCAAACAATGGCACGAGGAGGCTGCTTAGGGATGGGTCGACCTCCACTGACGAGAGAATTACTATTCAGAATCAGAGCGGCGTGTATATGGTCCTTGGGCGAAGGACTAGCAAGGCTCAAGGCTGAAGACAAGCTGGTATTTGACCATGATGCTTTGCAAGTTGTGGGGAGATTTGGTGGAAAGCGGGGCTCTGACAGCTAGTGGTAAGAGTTGGGGTATTATAGCTGTGAATACAATTATAAGCCATGAAAGCTGTGGCAAGAGCTCGCGCTAATCTCACCACAAGCGTAGACAGAAGGGCTTAGGTAGTGTCAAAAGTAGCACGAAGGACCTCAGACCGATATTACAGAGGAATTAGGCAGCATTGTTTGATGACAGCTCGACCACTGCCAGCTGGCAGCTGTCATCCGCGCGGATATGCGGATAATAAGCCGGGAAAATCCGCATAATGAGGCTGGAAAGCTCTGAAAAAGCTCTCATGACAAGAGGATTCAGCAAAAGCGGATTCAGATACAATAAGCAGGACCAGGGAGGGCAATGGCGTTACTTTTTGACAGCTTTGTAAGGAAAATCCAAAGGGCGTAGCAGACAATGGATGGGGAGCGAGTGGGGCGAGGCTGGATTTCGGTAACACCTAAAAATCGTTTACGCGAGTAAAAGTAAAACAATCGAGTGAAGCAGAATTATCGGCGGCTGTTTCCGGGACACAAAATCTTTTGATGTTACATTAGCTTCGCATAACACCTATGTCCTATGTATTTGGAGATTGAAGTAATTGCACCCAATGGTCACTTTCCTTACATAATTATCGTAGTCTGAATCATAAACATCTTCTTTTGCAGGGGACAGTTTCCTAAATGGCAATACCTGTAATAACAAGCATTGCCTTCACCCGAATTCGATCTTTTCTTGTCCCTCCGCAGACACACCGCCGCACGGTTTCCTCTACAAGCCCCGTTCACCGCGACGCGCCAACCCCGTCAGGTCAGACCAGCCTGTCGGCCTTCTGCCTCACCCTCCGTAACCTGTCTGGACTTCCCACAGCCCGTGGCGCATTAGTGCGGGGCGCCATGACACGGGCTCTGGCACTCTGGGAACGGGTACCGGTTGGCGGTGACGGCGTCATTCCTCCCCAGGGCGACGGCGGTGGGTATCGCGGCAGAGTGAGATCAAAGGGGAATCAGAGAGGTGCTACAGGGTATATAGAGGTATACAGGGTACAGGGTTTATAGGTACAAAAACATGAATTGTAGCAACATCTAGCAAAGAGAGTACGTGGTGGCACGACGAAGCTTACCATACATGCGACAGTTGAGACCATCCTGAGATCTTCTCGATCTAACTATATGTCTTTCCGAGCCATCATATTTTTAGCGTTCCTTCTCTCTGTCCATCTGTCCGTCTTCCCGTCTGTCCGTCTATCCGTCTGTCAGTCTGTTTGTCCTTCCGTCTGTCCGTCTGTCCATCCGCCTGCCTGTCTGTCTGTCTGTCCGTCTGACCGTCTGTCCGTCTCTCCGGCCGTCTGTCTGTCTGTCTGTCTGTCTGTCTGTCTGTCTGTCTGTCTGTCTGTCTGTCTGTCTGTCTGTCTGTCTGTCTGTCTGTCTGTCTGTCTGTCTGTCTGTCTGTCTGTCTGTCTGTCCGTCTGTCCATCCGCCTGCCTGTCTGTCTGTCTGTCTGTGTGTCTGTCCGTCTGTCCGTCTCGCCCTCCCCAGTCTTCCAGCTACGTGGCTAATTGGGGTCCTCACTTATTCAAATGCGCCGTTGCCTTATCTGACGATCGGGCGCGCTAGTGTAAGGAAGACCGGTGACGCCATATTATGAAAACACAGAGGACGAATGTGACCCGCAGTTGCCCGCAGAACGAAACACTGACTGTAAGTTTTACGGATTAGGTGCTGTCGAAAGTGGTACAAGTGGTCTATGTTAATTTCTACATACACTGTTGCTGAATCTGAACAAAAGTTGCTCAAGAGTAAGGAATGAAGCAATGGGTATAATAAGATTGCATTTTAGAGGAAGGTTTTTACAAACTTTCTCATAAAAAGAAGCGACAGACCTGGCAACACCTAAACCGCAACTAGAGATGCTCTTTGGTTTCAACATCCACCTTTGCTCATCAGTCTCCACTGCTCAAGGGTCTGTGTATGTCAGAGTTCCACATGGACAGGCAGTTGCCGGCTGCAGCTGGAATTGTGGGCCACATCGCTCCCACCCTGTGAGGCTCCGCCCGCACTGCATGTGAGCTCTGGTGACCCGTGACCGCACCGGGCGTCTTCACAGAACACCTGTGACCCAGTGCAGTGGTGGGCCAACAGGAGCGGCCACTGACTGGCGACGAGCTGAACTGGAGCCATCTAAACCAACACCGCACTTGATCTCAAAAGGAAAATTGGTCTTGAACTGAGCGCTTGGCCATCAAATTGGTGCTGTCGTGATAAAAACGCGTTTTTTTCTAGTTTGTCGCTCCCAGTGCTGCTTATCAAATGTTTAACAATATATTTGCTACCAATGAGCCTTCAAAACACATTTCAGGTGAAGCAGAATCCAGTTTCTGAAGTCGTTACATGAAAGATTATCAAGGAAATGCGATAAAAATGACTATAGTTCGTTTTTTTTTTTTTTCAAAAGGACGCTGGCTCAAAGTTCAATATCGAATCTCTCACGTGAGTTTTGGCAGCTTCAGTGTTTGGCCAAGAATTTCTTACCGAAAAAATAATCGATTTCAAATTGTGCACGGTAAGTAGCTGAAATTGTTTCTTAAAAATGAACATACTATGATGACGTTACTGGTGGCAGCAGGCACCCAAATGTCCGTGCAATGGGACAAGTGTCAACGAATTTGGGTGAAACTTAGTTTTTCACTGTTGCTGAGCTTATAATCGAGTAAGCGGTTCCGTCCATGATAGTTATAAGTTACATTGCAATGCATGCTCGACAGCATGACGTCACGACTGTTCTCATATCTGGTTTCAAAACGCACATATGGAAATTATCGGGAAGAAATCATATGTTAAAATTAGTCGACGTTCGACTTTCTCAGGTTCAGTTTTTGCTCGTTTTGCTCGCTAGAACACGTGCTTGTTCGAAAAACATACTTGGAGCCAGCGTCCTTTTGAAAAAAAAAACGAACTATACAAAACCGTTATAAGACCTGGCAGACCGAAATCTGTAACTCACGCATCTGAATCCACTTCCGCACCATCGCATTACCTCAGAAAATAAGGGCGCAATTCGCACCGTTAATAGATTTTCAGAATTGATGATGCGTATTTGGGCAATGACCACTTCTCCAGCGCATTGAAATGCGCCCTCGGACCATTAGCGCAGTACCTGCCTCAATGTGGCTTTTCTGTCGGCTGGATTAGCGTCTTACGGAGGAGCTGTAGAGTCCGATCTCCACAGTGTGAGGAACGGTCGGGCCGGCGAGTGGGGACTTATTGCTCGCGTCGCCACCCAGCACGCTCTGAGGCGGTCAATGGTAGAAATGGGGCGGAACGGCGGGAGGTCGCCGCTGGGCTCCGAGACAGTCAGACAGAGATGGAGGGTACTGGCACTCAGTACCGTCCGGACCATTTCCAACACCATCACTCTCTTGTCCTGCTGTCGGCTTTGTTGTGGGGGATTGAAAAATAGTTCAGTTTAGGAACAAATGCGTTTTAAGTGAAACAATCTGCATTCATTGGTGAAATAAATTATGGGTCAGCGATGGGATGGTGGTTCTAAGTTTAAATTCATTTAGTTTTACAGGTAACTAGCTTAAAATTCGTTAACTCTACATTGCCGACCAAAATTGATGGTTATGTTTAATCACTTCAAACTTCGCTCCACTTTTAACTCGTAGTAACCACTCATTAAAGCTACAATGCAAATTGAACCTATGTGTGTAGCACCTCACACTGACGTTTCACCAAACTATCGTCAATTTGCAGACCATCTGTTGACCCGATTTACTCGTCCCAGATCTTCCCGCTGCAAAACCGACATTTCCCTGCAACTGTTCAACAGCGAAACTGAACGGAGCATCTGTTAACCACTCATTGTAATACCCTGCCCGCATGCAAGAAGGACTTCGCCCCACGAGCCTGTTTGTCGATCAGGAAGTGAACGATTTCCGGTTACTAATTGGACCCACCACCGGGACGCATAGTTCGGTCGGCATCTCAGCAATCCGCCCCCGTACCGTTACGATACAAGCCGCGCATTGCGGGGGAGTCGGGACGTGAGGAAGGTATGCTGAGTGCGCCTGCCAGCCGGCGAGGCTGTCCACAGATACTCTAATGGGCTAATTGGTGCCGCCCTGGCGGGGAATGTGGCTGATAGCTCGCACGTAGGGTGGGCGAATACTCAGGTCTCGGTCGTGGGAACTGAACGGGCCCCGTTTAGATGACCGGTGACTCCATTACGAGCTGAGCCGAGCGGTTAACCAAAGGGAGAGAAAACCAACTTCTGCCATTTTTTACGCGGGGAGGCTAGACACACCGCTAAAGCACGACGCACATGTTGCCTGCCGTTTGGCGCGACTATTGATTCGCCGGCCGCCATCTGATGGCCTTGCATACTGTTTGAAGACTGACGAAATATTGACTCGGCTGGCAGAGCCGGAAGCGACGCCGTGACCATGTCTTTTGCTGCCAAGGACGGCAGTATATTTGTGCATTCAAAACGGTCTCAGATACACGGAAATCATCCATCGCAATGTTGTCTCGGTCAGTGTAACACTTGATTCACTGTGTGCCTTTACCTCAGCAACTACATGAAGGCTCAGGAAATTGAAAGAGGATGTTGTCCCTTCCGGTACGAAACGGTGAAACGGTGTCACGCTTCTCTGATATCGCCGCAAAGTCACCGATCCAATGTATCGGTAATTTTTTTTTCTTTTTGCTTATCCCAATCATAACTTATTCGAGAAAAATATGCTTCTTCCCCACACTAAATCACAAGCTATTGACCGTCGTTGCAGTTAAAAAAAAACTTTTTCAACCACTACGATTTTTTATGCTCCGCCAATGTCACGATCGTCCTTCATCTCATGGCGAGCTGCCTTTGTAGCTAAAAGACAGGGCCTTTGGTTTGAGCGTCTACATCAATCATTCGACGAGAAATGGAAACAAACGAACCGTTTTCAAATCAATCTACTCCAGTTTATTCTAGGTAGATAAGTCAAACTCCTTCGACGAATTCTGACTCGGAAGAAAACTTTTCAGAATACCGTTTCAAACACGAAAGAATGCATCCGGAAACAGAAGAAAACTCGTGTGCGTTCAAGTTTTGGCATGCTTCTTCTTAGAAAATCTACTTTTCTATCTTCCCTCAAGTCTCTTCGACTATCCCCATTGTGGCGCCTTTGTGGCCCTTGCGGCGCGGCGCCTCAACTACGCCATAAACGGCTCAGGCGCGGCACTCTCGTCTCTGGCCGGGGGCAATGTCGGCGATAGGATCCCTCGGGTGCCACCGACATTCCTCAGAAAGGTCCAATAAACTGAGAGGCGACACGGCGCGTCTGCCGCCCGAGGAACGACCAAAGTACGGGTCGTACTGGGGGAGGCAGAGGGAGAGGGAGGGAGGGGAGGGGAGAGGAGAAGGAGAGGAAGGGGAAGAGAGAGAGAGAGAGAGAGAGAGAGAGAGAGAGAGAGAGAGAGAGGAGAGAGGAAAGGAGAGATGAAAGGGAAGGGAGGTGGCATGGAAGCTGCTCAAGAGTTCTCGGACCTGAGTTCCTGTGGTCGGAAATGTTCGTTTCTTTTGGATCGTCTTCGTTTGAAAAATGTTCATGGAAGCGTGATAAATAGAGAAGGCCATCAGGTAAATCACAGTCTGCAGGAAGCTGGTATGCAGAACCAGCCTTCAGCTATGGGTCGGATGAATGCAGAGGTGTCTGCAACCACGCACGAGAAATTCCATGCAGCTTGCGAGGAATGCCTTGCAGAATGGTCAGATTACTAAGAGTTACCTATCCGTAAAACTGGAATGCAGCCTCTGACACTCTTCTGGTAATCCCGTAATTGTAACTAACCACCCAGTGCTCCAGAAAGACTGAATCTGCTGATCGCCGCGCCATATGTATATTGTCCGAACCAATCTTCCTCTGACCACTCGGGGTTCTGCCGATATAAGTCGGACTAGTATTGATACGAGGAGTGGCGCATCAGACTGGTCGGAACGGACCTCACCGGGTGACCAACACCACGTGATCTCCAGTGAATGATGGCGGTGATGACACGTGATCGAGCCTGAGTGGATTATCGCATGTGTATGGATGGTGTGCTTTGGCCCGAATCTTAGCACAGTCCAGTGAGCACTGAAAACATGCAGAAGCTGCCGATCCCCCACTCTATGTCGAAGTGAAATATAAGTTACTTGTTCAATCTCTAATTTCCATGCGATTTAAAATCCAGTGTATTTATTTAAAGGAAAAAGAACTTGCAGCCGGTCAATGTTTGCTATTGCTGTCTCTCATGAAATATTAAATTTGGCTTTGCTCTACCTCGTCCAACCGAAGCATGCAATCCATTGCACTCAAGGACACCCGGGGTACTTGGCGTGTAAGTCATGGCAGAAACATATACTTATCCGGCATGAATCTTCACTCTCTAGTGAGATTTAACTATCATTTCCGCCGATTTTATGTTATTCAACGAAACGACCCCAACAACTCAACGACAGGCATCAATCACAATCAGCACGATCAGCTCAACCACCACTAAATCCGAGGGTCGTTGTCTTTGATACTGCCTTTCCGTCCCCGTATTTGTCTCTCAGTATCAGTGTCTGTCTCTGTCTCAGTCTTCGTCTCAATCTCTATCTCCGCCAACGTGTCTCCTATCTATCTCCGTCTCCAACACCACTGTTATCTATGCTTTAGTAATCAGCATCGTATTCGTCAAGACGTCTCAACCATCGGACGCTGTTTACATCACCACCACAATCTCAATCCCAATCTTCATCACCGCCACCGCTGCCACCGCCTACCATCGTCGCTACCGTCCCCGTCACCGCCGCTACCATCACCGCTCCTCCACGCGGCGGTAGCGTTGGCTAATGCGCCATGCGGCGTGGCTAATCGGGCTGCTGCCTTGACCCCGACCGCGAGAGGTCACTGGATGGCGCTAGAGGCCACAGAACGGCAGTCCACTGGCCGGGCGGTGAGCTCGGCCGCCGCGCCTCGCCGTGCCATGACTGCAATGGTGGCAAGATGGGACTGACGATGGGTATAGCGGTGGAAAGCGATGAAGGTGCTGGAAAAATTGTAGCTGTGTAGTTGATTGTGACTGTAGCAGTGGCAGTGGTGGTTTTGAGGTTACCTATACCAACGCTGGTTCCTATTCCTATTCCTGGCGGGCTCCGCCGGGACAAGAAACTGGCGGGGGGGGGGGGCCGATTCGGCCCCCCCCCCTTCAGATCTCAAAAAATACACATCGCAGCGACAAACGGTAAACGGCATCGGATACGCACGGTCAAGATCTACAATTTTTACTAAGGTCATTTTCAGGTCAGGTCAAAGATGACGTCACAGGGGTCGAAAAAGTCAAAATGGCGGCGCTAGATATGGAGAGAGTTTTTCTCGAATAACTTTCGAATTAGTCAAGATAGGAACAAACTAAGGGCATCATCGTGATCCTCTCGTCAATCCGCATCGAATGATATATATGTTGACCTCGAAAGGTCAAGGTCAAAGGTTGACCTCAGGTCACGTGACCTCGAGGTCATCATGTATATCATTCGATGCGTCTTGACGAGCTGAACACAATGAGACCATCCACACGTCTGTATCTTGTTCCTGTACGGAGTTATTGGCCAAAAACCTTTGGTGACCTTTGATGACGTCACATGACCTCACAGCTGCCCAACAGCAAAACAGACCTCAAGGTAGTGAAGGTTGATCGTATATGAAGTCATGTATGGTATATGGGGCCATTCCGACCCATTGTAGTGGTAAAAACAGGGAGTTGATTTTTCCCCCATTGACTTATAATGGGGAGGTCGCGAAACTGACCTGACCTTAGGTCACCGATATCAAAATTCCGAGATATACAAATTGCACATACTGGTACCCTTACTAAAGCCTGAAGAGAAGAAATTGATCGGTCAAAAACTCTAGCTCTGGCGTGATTGCAAACTTTTCTGAGGTAGGGTCACCAAACCGCCTCTGGTGACCTGACCTGAGGTCAGATCAACTCAAAATTTTCAGACATGTTGCGTAGAAGCCTTTTAGGAAAAGTCAGAAAATTTGAGCTTCCTAGCTCAACGCGTTTCGGAGAAATAACCAAAAAACCTCAGGGGGGGGCTCCTGAGGCCCCCCCCCCCGCCAGGAATAGGGCTAGGGAGGCGGAGGAGGTTTTAGAGCTAAGAATGTGCATTGTGCAATTGCATAGTAGGCTGGACGATCTATCCTAATCGACTTATAGTTCCTCGACTTATAGTCATGTGTCGCTGAATTGTCACATCACCAATGGTTTCTTCATTAACCATTGCCTACGGTGTCGGACGGGAGCGAGTGGAGACGGCATCTATCAATGCCCCTGTGAGCGACAAGAATTAGGTACTGGATTTCTTTCTAATATCATGGTTTTGATATTGGTTTAGATAACTGCTTGTCGATGGCGATGACTTTCAGTTGCTATTGTGTATTCGAAGTCAATAGAATGAAGTGGACAGATCTTGTCTCTTCAAGATTGTTAGCATTTGAACAAAATCAGACAAGCATATCATGTTGACATATATGCCCGTCATGCTTCTTTGATCAGTGAACGCCAAAGAAATAAAGGTATCATTTGAATTATTAGTGAGTCGTTAATCAATCATTTTATTTTAATAACTGACCGCTAAATTAAGCGCGTGTCATGGCTGAGATATCATTTAAATTTACAAATGTCAGCCATGGAAACATTAGTAAAACAGAATATCATCTCAGCACGAAGGTTGGCTCGAGGCTGACTTGTTAACCTCCTGCAGTTTGACCCATCCTTGGTCTTGTCCCGATCCAAGTGTGTGGACTAACCTAATTCAGTAACCTGAAGCGTAGAACGCTATTCTGCTCGTTTAGCAGGTCAACAGGTTGTCAGGACAACTAGAAAACTGATAGGGCCTTGGAAAACTGGTCAAATCAGCTTCGATTCCGCTTTCGTTCCGATCCAAGGCCTACAACAAAGTCATCTCCTCGAGCGTCTCGAGCTGAATAAAGACTCGCTCGTGACACTTTAAGAGGAAATCCTCTAATGAGTCCAGCCTATTATGGTATCGCCTGCGTTCAATCATCTCCGAAGCCCGAGGGACTGGTCCACTAACACGAATATCTCTTCTAACTCCGGGACTGTTTGTCATGATACATGTCGGTGAGAGGCTGGGCAATTGTTATTTATGAGCCGGCACACTCGCCGAGGCATGAGACCACCTCTCGGAAAGATATTATCTTGGCCGCCTGACCGACCATCTAAGGTATCACTTTACCGTATGTGATGACAGAGCGTCCTGATTTCGGGAAAATTAATTTCATGATAATACACTGCTGAATTATTTGTTATCTCGAGGTCGTTTGAAATCATCAAGGCGTCATTCAGCTAAGACAGAAGACAACAAGACGTCAAAGGAAACTGGGTCGGTGACGGTGAAATGTTTTCGTTCGGTATGTTGCTGATATCATTTACCGATGTTAAGGGTACTTACAAGCGATGTTACGATACAAATATGCGTAAAGATTCCTCATCATACCACTTCACCATGCCCACAAGTCAGTGGCCTCTCACACCACCTTAAAGGAAATAGTTCACTTTTAACATGGGGTTTTGAGCTGGAATGGCAGTTTCGTAGCTTGAGCTGAGACTAGCACAAATCAGGAGCTTTTACGGCTCAACGATCACCCTAGACGAAGATATTCCATTTCTCGTTCCGAAAAGAGTGCCTTGTAGAGGAATGCGTGCCTTGCACAGGAATGCAGCCACGTCATCGTCAGCCAATCAGCGTGCTGCTTACAGCCAATGCAGTATGGGTAGGTTTGAGCTACGCAATATGATTGGTCAATGCGTAATAAGCTTCCGCGTCAAACATTATTTTACATAGAGTATAGTTCGTCCTATATTAAAATATAGAAAATAATTGTTTTTACAAAAAGGTTTTATTTTATTTCATGATTATATTGAGCATAAAAAATCATAAATCAATAGCAAAATACTGATTTCAGGAAAGTGGACTGTTTCCTTTAACTCCACAACCTCCAGCCGTTACAACCGAGGTAGACGTATCAAATTCCGATCAGCATCCAAGCTAGGCTATAGACCCCACTGTGGTCTAAAGAGATCAGTGCGATCGACATCCACTCCCGTCCGTTTTGACAGATATGATGGGACGCCAGGGTGCTGGGGTTTGGCCACAATGCGCGGACACTTAGGGCTAGAAGGGACATGGAGGGAGGGGAGAGGAGAAGAAGGAGAGACAGAAGGGAACGGAGGGGACCGGGACAGGAGGAGACAGAGGGAACTAGGGAAGTGTTGATGGTAACTTACAGGATAATAGAGAAAACTGATGCGCTACCGATGAAACTAATTGGTTGGATCAACTGATCATTAAGTTCTAGCTCATCTCTCACTAACCTGACCATATTTCAAAAGTAAATTGTCAATGATTTACGAGAACACATGTAAAGCCACTCGAACAAGAAATATAAACAACTAAATCATTCTAAAAACAGGCTCCTGCTAGCTCCGTGCAACATCCTTCTTCTACAACTCACTTCACGCGCAACGAATCGCCCATTATACTCCAGAAAAACTCCGGGGCGGCTTCTAATAGAGCTACGCCGGAGCCGAAAGATGACGAATTGCTTTGAGTAGCGATGCTAATCACGACTATAAATACTAAGCCACTGTGTTTGTAAGCACTGTCGGGTGGCTGGGTATCGCTCGGACAGGCTACGACCCCTGCATACTGATCACCGTCTAACGGTGCAGTCTGGTCGAGCGTCACCCCCCCCCCCCCCCCCCCACGAGGATTGGACGCACGGGGCATTCCACGTCAAATCAAACACCGAAATCCGTCATCCCCTTCGATTTTTCTGAAAATTTGTAGGCAGACTGGGCATGGTTCAAAACTGAGTTACGTATAATATTTTCGAAATTTGATAACGTATCGCTGAGATATAGGTCATCGAATATAGCGAAAAATGTCACACATCAATTTTTTAAATGGCTATAACTCTGGTTCCTTTTCTGGTATCAAAATGATATTAACAGGGTCTTATAGGCAATTGATAAGGCTTTGATTTTTAATTATAAAATTAAATTGAAGTGACCTTGAAATGCATTTGACCTTGAATTAAAACAGAAAAATTTAAATAGCAAAAAACACGTCACCTTCGATTTGGGTAATTTTTACATATTATGTCCGTCACAATGTTCCTAACCATCTGTGAAAAAATTGGAGTGGGCCATTCATAACTTTCGCGGCAAACGCCGTTTTCATGCATCAACATCACGCAACCGCGCGTGACCTTGAAAGACAGAGTCAAGACATGCTTGCTTGTGTAGTGTGTACACTTTCTGAAATGAATGATTGCTGATTAGTGATATCCCAAACTCTGCGAGAATGGAAATGCATAGTCATCGTAGTCAAGCATTCACGTTCCATAGTAAAAGTGTCTCAGGCAAACGGTATTTTGCGGTTAATTTTGAGCCGTGTGGAAATGCATCATGAAGTAAATTCAACGAAAACATTATCACGCAATCTTCACGTCTTTTGATCTTCACTGACTTCACTATACGAAGGAACATACATTTTTTAGTATGTATGGGGAATTTCTAGTTAATCCAAATATAAATATGGCAGTTAGAGGCCTGCTAAGAGTAACATGTCGCCGGCTGAGGCGGGCTCGGCCGATGCGGGAAACGCAGCAATCACAATTTTGTGTTTACACGTTCATATTTCAATTGTTTACCAACCGATTTTCAAAATTCTTTCACCATAAGATTGCCTGTATATTTCTTAGTCTTCTCACAAAATTTGACGCGAATCGAACGTAATCAGCGGTAGGGAGCGAGCGCGATGTAAAGACGGAACCGTTCCGTTCCGTCCCGGCACAGTCTACAATTCAGGCGGCGCGTAGCGGTCGGCGCCGGCTGCCGAGTCGCCGCGTCGCTGCGGCGACAGGATATTCACTTAACACCGCTATTACTAGAACAGTTGTGAACCGATTTTCTTATTGCTTGCACGATGAGATGTCCAATTCAATTCTTGACAGGTAGCCATAATTAATTTCGCATTAATCTTATGAGATATTGGCGAAAAACAGGAGGGGTGGGCGAAATTCGCTATTCCCCCTCCACTGCGCGTGCTAACATACGTTTGCATACTCGTATGTGCAATTTTCTTCCAAACTTATGAATGGCCCACTCTAATTTTTTCACAGGTTGTTAAGAATATGGTAGGCAATAAAATATATGAAAATGAGCCAAATCGAAGGTGACGTGTTTTTTGCTATTTCAATATTTGTGCTTAAGAACAGAGTTAAGCAAATTTCAAGGTCATATATTTATATAGGTGCAATTCTAAACAAATGCTTAAGAAATAACCTAAACAGTAAGGTTTATTTCATTCAAATCAAACAAGTACAACCGAAGTTATGGTCGTTCAAAAATATAAAGATGCAACATTTTGTAAAAATTTGATGCCCTATATTTAGAAGACCTGTGGTCAGAATGTGCAAAAAACATCAATCTAATGTCCGGGGCCACACAGGAACTCGCTCACAAATTTATAATGAAATCGCTGATGGTAAGGTGCAAAACAGCCGATTTTTGTTCGATTTGACGTGGAATGCCCCGCACGTGCTAAGGATGGCCAATGAGATCGTTATTAGAGAGCTTGTATGGTTGCGTGGCTCAATTTGGTCTCTCACAATAGGCATTGAAATGAGAATATTAATTAGGTCTTTTGGTCTTCGTCGAAGCGTCTTCGGTGTTCTTTTTAGGAACAAACTGGCTGGCTGTTGCATAAATGGTGCATTTGCAAAGACAATGCAGTTCTCCAACCACGTGGACTTCCGGTATAGAACAATAAAATTTTGCGTCAAGGACGACCCAAAAAGACTTGATGAAAATAATTTAATGTTAATAAGCTGCTGCTATAGAAAAAAAGTTCGATCCCAGGGTAAGTTTCTTTGCGCCGAACTTTTTATGGCGATAAAAAATAAAAATACAGTTAGAAAAATATAAGCGCAGAAATCTCACCTGTTGATAAACATGATGACAGTTGCTATATCAGGCAGCGTCAGCAGTGGCAGTGTCTGACAGCAGCAGCAGCAGCAGCAGCACCTGACTGTCCGACAGCCGAGCGTGTGTGACCGACGCGGAGCACCACGGCGCACGTCCTCACCCCCCGAGCGTTGAACACCGACTGGTGTGGGACCGACCGGTCTGCCCGGGCTGACCGACGGAGCGACGGGGCGACGGACGGCGGACGGCGCTCGTGGGAGAGAGGGAGAAAGAGGGAGGGAGGGAGGGAGATGCAGATGGGGGATGACAAGGATGAGGATTAGAAGGATGAGGATGAGAAGGATGAGGATGAGAAGGATGAGGATGATTCAAGGGCAGGTAGTAGGTACATAGATACGAGATGAGAGTATAGAGGAAAAGGAAGAGGTTTGGGGAATGAAAATTAGAAAAAAATTGATTGTGCTCTAGACGATTGTTTTCAATCACAGAGAAGAAAAATGGAGTAGTAAGCGGAGACTTACAAGTGCATTGAAAATTTGACAGGACTTACACCAAGTCGAAACTCAATGTCTCAGTGGGTAGGAATGTAGGTAGTTAAAAGGGTTGGGGGCAAAATGAACAACAGGATAAGCAGGGTTGATGAGGCTCTGAAGAGGTCACTCGTAAGCTAGAGGACAGGAGTAGGAAAATATCACAAAAGCATACCGGGGCTTGAAGGCCGCACAATGTTGTAGCTCGGCAATGTCACCTCACCGGCATCCGGTCAACACTCAGTCCACAGGCATGGTCGTGAAGGTTCGATTTGTTGATAAAACTGTCTCATTGTCTGTGTCATTGTCATTACATTGTTTACGGTGCACGTTCATGCATGTCCTTCACGCTAATGAAGCCACAATGATTTTCCCATTGAAATGACAACGAAGCGCCCTTCAGTTGGTGACAACTATGTAGATGTGAGTTGTGACTAAGCAAGGTACTTACATTTCTGAGCCCTCAGATTTTATTGTTGAGTTCGTGGCTTGATGAAGTCAGCAGATTTGATATTTTGTTTAAAGAAAAGGCTAAGAGATAAGACAGAAGAAACGTTTCCTGCAATGAACACTGCATAATGTCGTCGTTCGGATCCTGAAGACGAGACGAACATTAATCCGATTTTTTATACTTAAACGAAAGGCATAGGGAAAGCGGTGTGTCGCTCCCCTACAGAAGAAGCCCATGGGTGTTGTCCTTTGCGTCGGCTCATCTACTGGGTGGCTCTGGCACCCGGATTGAACGCCGACCCGTGTAAGAGCGATGACTTCAACTGTCCCGGCACCAAGAAGTGCTGCTTCGTACGGTGCTCCACCGAGTGCTTCTACCCGGTGTGGGCTATATCCGGGAACTCTGCCGGTGTTGAGCGTGGCTCTTGTGGTGAGGCAGAGGCAATAATTCCGCCGCAAAATAAAAACTAAACATCTACCTGCCCTATGTGTCTTCGAAGACAAAGACCTGCCCTATGTGTCTTCGAAGACAAAGACATCGGCGATTTATGGCAAGGCCGGTGAATTCACCAGAAACGTGACAGTCATTTGTTGGTATTTGCCTGATCGTGCTGTCATTGAATCATGTCTGAGCCCAGCTGCACAGTATGAGAATAACTATTTGGTGATACATGTAACGTAACAATGGCAACTGCAAATGGGAGCGTAATAATTGGGACGAATGCTACTGCAATAAAGTTTACATAAAAAAGGGAGAATTATGAGGAAAATTATTAGTACCGGCCGTTCAGTTCAGGGATCATAAAAATTAATGTTTATGCGTGAACATATGAGGGGATTTTGATTAGCGATATCAATGCACAAAGGCTTGGCTAAATGCTCAATGATTTTGGGAGTTTGTTGAGACAACAGGAATCAATAATGATTATGACCCAACAAATACTATCAATTTGCATAGAAAGAAAATGTGTAATGTCTGGCTTCGGTTATGTTCCTATGACAATAAGTCTGAAATGTAATAACCGTAGTGCCTCTACGCCTAAACCGCCTGACCCAGCTCCATCGAACACCCAAACAGCCCACTCACTGCGGCACCATTTTCTCGGTAAGCCACCGTGCCGGACCACACAGTCACATACCCCCGGGGCCTGAGTCCGTACGGTGAAACCAAGGTGAAACAATGCTGCGAAATAGTGGTGTAACGGAGAAACAAAGGTGGATTGTGCAGCAATTGAGGGGGTTGATTGTGCAGGGTTCGGCAGCAATGTGTGGTCTGTCCCACCCACAGAGTGAATTGCTGAATGGATGGTGGGTGGCACCGTTTCAATTCGCGCCATACATAGAGTGGAGCGGTAACCCGATACTAACATCCCGAAACGGGTAGGTGGGGAGGGACGTCCGTTTTTCGTCGAAACAGACTCAACTTTCGTGGAACAGACCCTCCAGACTTAACCCTATTCCGGGCGGGCTCTGAAAGGTTCGATTCTGGGCGGGGAGGCCTTTTCGGCCCCCCCTTCAGATCTAAAAAACTACACATCGCAGCGACAAACGGCAAACGGCGTTTGATAGGTCGTTAAAGTTTAAAGGTCTACAACTTTTACATAAAACATTTTCAGGTCAGGTCAATTTTGAGGTCACCAGAGGTCATCAACGATAAAATGTTTTGGTATTAGTTACCTATATAACTTTTAAACTCAGAAACATAGAGACATAAAATTTATACATGTTTTGTTGCTCTCGCCGAGGCGATGCGAAATAAGTATGCGATGACATTCACAGGTCAATTTGAAATTTAATCCGAGGTCAAGGTCAGGTCATTCATCAATAAGGTTGTGGGGTATGGTCATGCTGCATACCAAACGACACGCCTTGACCAGGCGAGCAGTTTGATACCACTTACAAGTCTTTAGCACCATCATGTCGTAATTTATTGACAGCAAAACGATTTATGACGTCACATGACCTCAGATGACCTTTCCCGGTGCCCCTGTCAATTATAGCGGCACTGCAGGATCATCACCGATGAGATAATCTTCCATAATACTGAAAGAATTGGGTGGGTTTGACTCGTTTACACGAAGCAGGAGGCGTTTTAATATTTTCCCATAGGCTTGCAATGTAAAGGTCACGAGTCTGGCCTGACCTCAGGTCACAGTTATAACAATTCTGAGATATACAAATTGCACATACTGGTACGTACCTTAACTAAAACCTGAAGAGAAAAATTTGATCGGTCAAAACTCTAGCTCTGGCGTGATTGCAAACTTTTCTGAGGTGGGGTCACCGAACCGCCTCTGGTGACCTGACCTGACCTGACCCGGCAACTTTTTTGTCAAAATGTGCGCAATGAATGTTTAGAAAAAGTCACCGAGTATGAGCTTTCAGTCTTGCGGCGTTTGGCAATGGCACAAGAAAAACCTGAAGGGGGGGGGCTTGAAAGCCCCCCCCCACCCAGAATAGGGTTAACCCTCGCCCGCACATGGGGGGGGGGGTTGCCACCCCCCCCCCAGGTAGTCTTTCTGCTCTGCACTCAACATTTTTAGAGCTAGAAGGCTGATTTTTCGTATAGCTGCTCCTCTATCCTTTCTTGATGTCCACTAAAAATTTCAAGTTTCTGTGACTTTTGGTTTCGGAGATATGACCTTGTTTTTTAGGTCATGTCATGACCCAAATGGCCAATTCTCGACATCTTGCGTTGGCTATGGGCCTTGTGAGCTTTTGACACCTTGATTTCGGCCTTTTTTACCAGTCTTACCTCCCACCTATCATGGAACATGTTGTTCGACGATGTACAGATGTCAAGGTCAAGGTCAAGGTCAACCTAGGTCATCTAAGATAATTGCGTTTTAGGCAAGCTGAATTTACTTTTTGTGAAGTTTTTTGACTGCATTTTTGGTAAAAGCTTCTCAGATCATGATTTCATGTAATATGGACACATAAACAATCGGTGCACACATCAGTATACACACAGACACACACAGACATACAAACACATATAATTGACCTTGACCTAACTTGACCTGAAATGACCTCAGCAGCAAAAACCTGGTCGGGTAGTGTGAGAAAGAGGTTCTAGCTGGCTTGGCACCAGAAAACAGCATCGTCATCGGTATATGATAAGCAGCGCACTTGATATCAAACGGTGACCCAAAACAGCAACATTTTTTAGTTTGACCTGACCTGGAAGGTCAATGACTGACCTGAGAAGGTAAAACTGGGTATCATTGGATTCGTCTCTTCCCAAAGATTCTTTTTGGTCTTTACCGCTAAGCTCTATCTCCAACAGGAACGAAATGGCGCGGGGGGGGGGTGGCAACCACCACCACCCCCCCATGTGCGTTCTAGGATGGGAAAATGGCATGTGCGGGCGAGGGTTAACTGCCACATTGGTTAAAATACTGAAGAGAAGTTAGACACCTTACAATGCATTCCAAACAGTAGATTATCCGATCATAATGTTTCCGATCGATAATGTCCATCAGTTACCGGGTGATCATTTTTGAATGATACAAAAAGAAAGTCGCCACGTTCAAAGATAGGACAAGATATTTTGATTTCACGTGCTGGTTTACATGAGGGAAATTTGGACATTTTGTTTTTTATCAACATTGTCCAAGTCCGTCCTAAGGTACATACGGTAAATATCATCCGTTTTATAGCATGCCCTTTTTGGACATCTTAGTGTAACGATACAATATCTCAGCTGGATGGCTTTGCAACACAACAAATTTTAGTTCATGGCGCATGTGCAAAGGCAATAGCACGGTTATACGGGCTTCCTGGAACCTGCAAAGGATCTTAGAGTGCACGGAGACACTAAGAATAACAAAAATTCCGAAGTGGACATTGTTGATGGAAGTGCGTTCGAGCGCACTGGTTTGGCGGACCCGGGGACGGTACGGCCTTCTATGTAGAGAATGTTGTAACCTGTCGTTTGGCCGGCTTTGTATGACTAATTCACGCGTCTCAGACACTCTTTTCAACAACAGTGTGCTTCTCCACACACATCCGCGCCTGTCATTGAGTTCCCGTGCCCCACAGCTGGTAAGCCTGCAGCTTGCGAATAAGCGAGCACGACCGCCCGTCTTACAGCCCGGACTTCTCGTGACTGTACTTGAGTGTCTGGCCTCACCTAATGACAGGTGTGGTCAGATGTGAGCCGAAGACAATTGCACATCTAATAGTGGTAGAAGGAGACTTTACCCGGAGCATGGGACGGCGATAATGAGCAGAAAATGGTCAGACAAACCCGGCATCGAGCGGAGCTCAGCTGGTCGGCGGTCCGCGAGGGGTGCATACTTTGGGCACCTCCTCTAAGCTAGCTATTGACATTAAAGGTGGTGTGCCAGCTTTCCTGGACCGTATGGAGTTAATGGCCAAGATAAGGAGAACCGGATTTTTAGAACTTATCCATACCTTCAAAACTCATGGAAACGTCTTAAATTCTTCAAATTTTGAGTACCCCAGTGCGAAATTCGCCCCGACGGGTTGTCGGTCGTACCCCAACCACATTTCACACCACTATGAACAATAAATGCACACACTGAAATCGCTATTACCGATATGCTCATCCAATCAAGTTTCGATAAACCCGTTCATCATCATCTCCTGCGGTTTCGAACACGCCTGTTAGGTGGTGCGGTAGACCGCGCCCAAAGCCAGGGCCCCGGTAACGTGAGGTAGCCGAGTCGAGGCAGCGTGCGCTGACCCAAGCCGGGGCCGCGCGTCCTCCCGGTGTCATGTGATAGCCCGGGGGGATGCGGTAGACCCCGCCCAAAGCTGCGGCCCCGGCTTGGGTCAGCGCACGCTGCCCCGACTCGGCTACCTCACGTTACCGGGGCCCTGGCTTTGGGCGCGGCTTCTGCTCATACTTTGTGGTGCGGTGGTGGTGCGTCGGGCCGCGCGCTCTGACTTCGGCCAAGAAAAATGCGTCAGCTGATCATCGTCATTTCTGCCACTTTCATGTGGTGAGATGGGGTCATAATTTTAGAGACGGCTGTTTCATATCAATTATTTTACATAAAATAATATTTCAAACCATAAATTAATGTTCGACAGCCAAATTAAAGAAACAATACCAATACAGGTTTACAGTTTAAATTCGACATTGTGTTGTCTACGATTAGACAGCTGATAACTCATTCCCGTACGTCGTAACTCTATAATGACCTTTGCTTATTGTCACATGTGCGCCGCATTCGCGATTGTTGCCGACGCCTGTTTGCAGGTCAGTCCACTACAGTTGTTATACATATCGAAAAACCGATAAACTTTTAGGCGAAAAAGGCACTATTCCAGGCCCATTTTTGATTTTTTTTGCGATATTAGGTAAAAACAGAAGCTTCTTATCCTAGGAAAAATAAAATGGGAAATCTTTCAAAGGTGGCACACTACCTTTAATGACTGACTGTGTGTTCCAGATAAAATGTCCCACCGTACGTGTTCGATGGGTGTGTTTGATTTAACTATCCAGCTTAACACATGGCTGATATTAACAAATGTTTTTGTATCATTCAAAAATGATCACCCGGTAGGTAGCTATTTCAAACGTCTCAATAGATTCATCCCATCGAATTCCATCGAATGAGATATCAGATATTTTAGCTCTATGTCACGTCGTTATTAGGCACAGCACATCCGTTCTAGTCAAAAACGTAACTATGACAGATACTAATCGAAATCGAACTAAGACGGCTCTCCAATTCAGTGTCCCAGCGGACAAACGATTCTAGATAGTGGTGACCTAGAGAGAGCGTGAATAAACCTGACCCCAATAATCGACCGGGGCCTATTCACTCGTGAGGTTGCGGCTACTCGGTGAATGAGGCATTGGATCTCTCTCTCCTCTCTCTCTCTCTCTCTCTCTCTCTCTCTCTCTCTCTCTCTCTCTCTCTCTCTCTCTCTCTCTCTCTCTCTCTCTCTCTCTCTCTCTCTCTCTCTCTCTCTCTCTCTCTCTCTCTCTCTCTCTCTCTCTCTCTCTCTCTCTCCCTCCCCCTCTTCGTCCTTATAGCTTAGTCGGCTTCTGCAGCTTTGTTGAAATTCGTGTTTTAGTCGGCATTTGTATCTTTGTGTTAACTTGCAAAGTAGATCCAATATTTCTGCAGAAGTGGCTGAAGATCGAATAATGGTGGTATGTACAATTTAGATGGCAACCTATATTTCAAGCTTGGTGTTTATGTGAGCACTAAAATGGCAGGTTGAGGCGCAGCAGACGGCTATCAGGCAGTTGAGCGCACCAGTCTGTAATTGTTGGGAGGCCTCTTATCATAGACCGCTAAGCCGGTAAGCCGCAAGACTCGGCTGCTTTCCAGTCCTGACAGATGCAGGCGACCTCTATCGGCAGATTAGCCGATCTTCCTGTTGGCCGACGACCAAACTACAACTATGGCTGTGCTACAAGCTCTAGGGCCGGAAGCAGTATCGACCGCCGTTCATCCGCATCTTTTTCTAGCCTCCTCGCACTGTCGACGTTAGACTATCAGGCCAGCGCCGTTCTAGGCATTCTTACACTTCAACCAGAAAACAGCGTGCCATTCGTCAGAAACAGTGTATTTCCAACAGACTAGAGTCGCGTCCCGCGCGGTCGACAGTTCCCTGCGCCACATTACCCGCCAGTGCGCCGAGAACGCCACCGCCGCGCCATAGACGCCAGCCAACCGCTGGCGCTCGTATCATCAATCAACCACTCGTCATAAATACAGTAATTCAACTTGCAACAGAGCGAACGAATCGCAACAGATCTCTGACCGGCGGCCGCCTGGGCACGGCGCCACCGGGCCACCAAACAACCAGCAACACCTCCCTCCGTGACTCCCTCAGTCGAGAGCGTCACTCACGTTCGCGCGGGGAGAGAGAGAACGGCTCAGAACAACAGAACAGCACGGCGCGTCACTGAGCGACCCGGGCGCGGCCGGCGGCCGGCGGAGGTCGCAGTCGTCCCGCCGGCCGCCGCCACGCCGCGGGTCGGACGGACGCGTCGCATCACTTGGCGGACATGGGGTAGTAGTACATGACGGTGTTGGCCGGCAGCTGCCAGCGCGCCGCCTGCAGCTCCACCAGCTGAGGGCAGGGGAGAGAAAATCAGTCAGCGTCGGGGACATGGTGTTCGAATGCATGATCACCATAAACATCGGTGTTCGGCTAATCGCCTGCTGCATCCGCTCACCTACAGTTTTCCTGATGGTTTTGCCTTCGGTGGCTGTCTGTTGCCTTTTCTATTTCGTATAGGAGGTTTTCACCTCGATTATGTCAAGTTCTTGGATCTCTGTCGCCACGAGTTTCTCTAGTCAGGTCAAGTACGCTTTACTGACTTAGGCCATGTTTCCCTTTCAAACCTTACTCCTGTGTTACTGACCTGCAGGAGCGTTTTGCTGACTGCCGAGATGAGCGAACAGTTGATGAGCGCGTCGCGCACGGCGGCCATGATCCGCTCCAGCTGCGCCGGAGACTCCTGCTCCAGGTCGCGGCCGATCGACGTCAGGATCAGGAACACGCACTCGGTCTGGTGGGCAGGGGACGCGGGCAGCGTCAGTCAGGAGCGGTATGGAGCTTCGGAAGGGTAGACGGGGCAGGCGGAACATATTTGGTGCTACACACCACGGCCGGGGCCAATCTCACAGGGCCGTCCAGCGAATTCAGGACACGACATAATACTTGCTGGGGTTCGTTTAGTTGAACAAAACTCTACGGACCTCTGTAAATGCGCTCCATGCCATGGCCATGCCGAGACAGGCGGGCTGGGCTGACCATGCCGTGGCCAATTGCACTGACGTGGCTAACCAGCTGTTTCTGACACTGACCTCTGCCAGACTGAATGTAGACACACACAGTGTCACCTGACAGCTATAATATGGCATGACTGACCTCTGCCAGACTGTTGACACTGGGCGCGCGCAGTGTCACCTGACAGCTCTCAGCCAGCAGCTCGAGCAGAATCTGGACGGCGGAGCCGGCACGCGGCCGGGAGCCCGTGGCCACCTGGCGCCTCTTCAGCTGTAGACACATGCAGGAAGACGTGTTACAGCACAGTTTAGGCAAGCAGATACATGCTACGATTCAACCAAAGACCATGACGTATCAGCAGGAAAGTGGGAGAGGCCGTAGCTGTAGTGATATGCGTAAAAAATTATATCGTGCAAAGACACGGCTGAAACGAACTGCTGTCCGGTGAAAGTAACAAAGTAAGCTGTTACAAAGTGAGGATTTCACACTACGAGTAACTACGAGTACATATAGGGAATTAGCAGGTGATATCGAACCGCAGGGCCCTCTCAACTCACGTATTTGGTAAATCATAGTGCCAGATACACCAATCAATAGACTTTTGTCCCTCACAGTAACCCACCAACACTTGGGCCCAAACTTTTATCAAGCAATGACTATACGGTCACTAACCAGTGCGTAGAGTTCGTTGACGAATGTGATGAAGGCGATCCATCGCGGCGAGGCCGGTACGAAGCCGTTGCCGAACGTGCTCTGGTGGGGCCGCAGCAGCCGGTCGCGCTGCTGGTACCACTCCTGGAGGTAAGGAACAGATGGAGAGGAGGTCAAGACGGGGGTCAGGGAAGGATGAGCGGGGATCACACGGTAGAATATGCGTCCTACAGAATGCGTACTGATTGCTGTACTTTTTATCGACATAATATAGTTTGGGCGCAAAATGACCTTAGCAGTCGGCGCTCCCTAAAGCCCCAATTAACAAACAACAACAAACAAGACATAATATACTTGTGGAAGGCTGACACGTTGTGTCGCTTTGGCTGAATCTTGAGCAGTAAAGCCTACTAAGCCAGTGAGCCTTCCGAGCCAGACTGTTATTAGTGATATTGGCAGCCGGATAGTACAACTGAATGAGTTGAACAGGACACAAGGAAACAGCCATGGCGAAGTTGGGAGTTCTGAGAAAACAGACACTTGCTGAAGCCCGTTTCAGCCCCATCATCAAGACACACTGACAGCCGCCCCACCATCCGTACCTACCTGGCACGTGTTGAGCAGCGTCTCGAGGAAGGTCTCGGTGCGCTCCCTCTCGATAATAGCCAGACAGAGTCGCGCCGCCGGCTCCCCGTACCGGGCGGCCTCCACCAGCCGCGTGAACACGTGCCGCACCAGGTCCATCGTCTGGCGGCCGGTCAGCCGGCCCGGCTCCTGCACCGCCTGCGCCAGCAGCGCCTGCACGTCGGGGCTGAAGTGGCCGAGCGCGGCCGCCGCGCCGGCCACCGGCTCGGGCCGGCCGGCCGGCGCCGGCAGCAGCTCGGCGCCCAGGCTGCGCGAGCGCTTCAGGCCGCCCGGCACCGGCGGCACGGTGACGGCCGCAGCGGCCGGCTCGGCCGTTCGTTTGTCGTGGTTCGTCGCGTCGTCGCTGGGGGCGGGAGCGTCGCCGGCGCCGCCCGAACGGAACGTCACCTGGCGGAGAGTGGGTGGTGGTGACACCTAATGGCGGGCCACAGAACTGGTAGATCGACCGTCGATCACTAGGACCGGGGACTGTGAACAATCATTTTGTCCGGGAAAAACTGAAGTGTCGTGGGTTAGAATTATGCCTTTATGCATGTTTTATGAAGCTATAACCGCAAAAATACATGTCTTCCTAACCATTCAAACAGAGAGCTAAATCTTTTCCGTCGACTGGCAGCCATCGCCCACTATAGCAACTACTAGTTCCCGAATCCGCCGCAAGTGGCGCTGCAGGTCCCGATCCCAATTTAGCCCACCCGGTCTGGCATCAGAGGAGGGTGAGTGATGGGCCGTCCCGTCGGCCGGGGCAGGCCATGGCACCGTACCAGCTTAAGGCATGTCCGGTAGGCAGCGGGGAATACAGATACACATGGCGAGCCGGGGGTAGAGAGAGACATCTTCGGAAAAAAAAACTCCGAGAACCGTCCGATAACAGCTACAATGAGAGCAAAATAGCATAATCATATCTTCTAATAAACTTGAAAGTAGTGGCCATAGTAAAGTGAGTTCATTACGGCCATCGGCACTTAACCTAGCACACAAGATGATACTGTGCCTCTTAGAACAGTCTAGTTGAACAGTCTAGTAGATTCCAAGCACATTTGGTGGATCAGCTGGCGGTCGTCCAGCCTCCACGGCTCCGAGGACCCCACCCGCTCAGCACAAAGTTCTCCCGTTGGGAGCGGTTTGGTGGTTTGTATACAGGTACGGTTCGGGGCAGCTGTGGTAGGGGGTGACCTACACAAACACTGGGGTGGCCTGACCTTCCAGGTTTGTATACAGCAGTAGCTCGGGCTCTGGGGGGGGGGGGGAGGGAGGGTGAGGCCCCCGGCGGTAGGGCACGGGGTACGGCCGTTTGGCAGCTAGCTGAAAGCTACGATGACGTCATTGGGAAAGGAGGGCCCAGCTCAAACGAGCCATGTGCCGTTTTACGGAGGCCCAGCTAAGACAAAGCACAGTCATCACAAGGCTTGACTTTTTAACCCTGGCAGTGACGGAGTGCCAGGCAGTTTTCAAGGGATATAAGCATGGTTTTCTGGCATACTCAATGAATACTCGTGATCAGAGTGAACCGAAGGGACGACCCCTCGGGATGGCCCCAGCGTTGACAGTACGGACCAATGAGATAACATCTGTCCTGGCCTGACGCCAACTATACCCGAGTGGGAACAGCACACACATACCATCCGGACCGGGGACATTACTGTCGGCGGTTATCGCCCTGTAGGTCACAATCTGACTGGACCAGATTATACTCCATTACTTTATCGAGGCTGCATGGCTAATTTATATTCACAACCCACTCCACTCAATAGGATTCTACAAACAACGATCTCAAAACAACCAAAGGGCTAATTAATTCCACACGCGTGCATGCAAACCAAACACACAATGTTGATCTCATCAAGCTGCCATTCCTCCCCTCGACTGGCGTCGAACGTCATTCCAATGCTGACATGATTGAGTCGAATCATCCAGAGGACTCGAAATACATCTAGAGTGACCATGAGGTGCCGAGAGACTTCTCATCTCCTAAGGCTTGTTTATGGGCGGGTAGTGGCAAGCCGAGCTAACGTCGGGGAAGGAGACAGATCGAATAAAAGAGAAGCTCCACTGTCTAAAGGGAGCCGACGCTAGTGACCAGAATCTTACACTCTACACTCTACAGCCGCGAACAATGTATGTACGGCATCTCGCAACCAGCCTTCTGATGTAGTACGGCTGTCCATTTTAGGACGGATAAACTGGTGTTAGTGGAATTACTACACTCAGCACTCATGGAAGCCCTAGTGTTGTTACTGCAAGCTGCATTGTCTGTCTCAGAATGACGTCAAATATGAAGCGGCATGCACATTCAGCCACTTCGAAATCACAAGGAAGCAAACCAACTGCCAATCACGAATGGGACTTCAACAAATACAACTCGTCAATGCCAGTAACCCTGCACACCATGCAGGGTTAGTAAAGGGTCACACGTTTTAACGCACTGAGCTTCGGCCGCTGACCTTGAAGATTCGTCCGTCCTTGGAGCTCTTTGAGCGCACCAGGGAGCCCGGAACGATCGCCTTATTGCTCTACAGAGGCGGCGGGGCGGCCGGGCGGCGTCAGGAAGACCCGCAGAGTAGGGGGCAAGTCCAACACTTCGAAGCGAGTGAAAGGATACGAGTAGAAATATGTACCTAAATATCGCACCTAACAGACTACCATCTACCACATTTCTTCCATTACACGCCAACTCACTCAACCCTCTCTAACAGAGAGGGTTGACCTCTCTAACAGAGAGGGTTGAGTGAGTAGAGAGTCTCTATCTCTTCCTTCTTCCTCCTCATTCTCTCCCTCTATCCCAACCTCCTCCCCTCCCTCACCTTCAGCGATCGGGCGTCTTTGGAGCTCTTGGAGCGCAGCAGGGGCGGCGGCTGCTTGGAGGGCGAGCCGCCGCCGTCGCCGCCGCCGGCCGCAGCGCTCACCGGCTGAAACTCCTTGGCGTTGATGTTGAGCGGAGCCGGGGCGGCCGTCGGGGCGGCGGCGGCGGCCAGCGCCGCCTCCGGTGAGCCGTTGAAGCCGTTCACGGCCGGGCAGGCCGCCACGAAGCCGGGGGATCGCATCGCTGGGGTGAGAAACACGTGTTAGACGGGATCGGCGCTGAGTGGAAGGGACACGGCTAGAAATGAGCAAAGAGAAATGAGACCCATATGGTCAGCTAGACTAATAGCATAAGTTCTTGGTCATGGTAGGCTACCGTCAGTTTGGAATCTGGGTTTGGGTTTGATGAGTCATTGGCACTTCGCAAAACTCGTGTCGGCTCACGCACGTTTCGTAAGCATTCAGTCACGTATGACAAAACGCTTGTTTTCCAGTAGAAACTGAACCCTGAAGGTCGCGCGGATTACAACTTCGAACGCACATCAGGATAAACACAGCCATAACCATTGGCCAACAAGTCCAACATTTCCTCCCTTTACCGTGTACCCTTTGCCAAGTGAGGGTAGAGAAGAGAGGTCGGTGACTCACTGGGAGGTCGGTAGAGCTCCATGGCCGGCTTGCCCCTCATGGCTGGCATCCCGCTGCGTCGTCTCGGGTCGCGGCCACCCTGTGAACACACAGAGGTCACAGGTCAATACGGGTCGGGTCAGGTCGGGTTAGACTGTCAGCACATCAGCAGCGGGAGCATTACAAAACACGTCTGCTGGTAGGTAGCAATGGTTGATAACTTATCGCATTACGGCTCTCTCCAGGCAGTCGATTGCTCAAGTAACAACCGCAACAAATGAGGACAACAACAACATTTTTACACACCCGCATCGCCGCGTATTATAGAGCAACACATTGAAGAACTGCCACCGCGCAGCCCTAGCACCCTCGCCGAGCCAGCCAGAGGTAGCCCCACCGTCTCAGAGCGGTCGGGGGTTTAGCGTAGCACCGATAAACAGACCCAGCCATCCTGTTTATTCCGTCAGCTGGCTCCCACCGCCACAGAAGCTACCGTTACGACCGCCACCGATATACACGTTACACCACGCATCAACAGGAAACGGGCCGCGCAGCTGGCGACACGGCCAACAATAACGGAAATGGTAGTGGGACAAAAATAGGAAAGGGAATCTGGAATGATAAGATTGAACATAAGCTCAGAATCGCGTTTGAAATGGCACGAACAAGCAAAACTTTGGTCATACCAATAATAAATGTCTCATTTATAGTTATCAATGCATCATTAGCGCTTATATGTTTCACACACGAATAAAGCCACAAAACCATCTGTCACCAATCAGAGAGGATACACCTATCGCCTGCGAGAGGGAAGCGCCGATGAAAGTATAATTTCCCCACTCCCAGGACGCCCGTTTGCGGCATGCGCTGTCTCAATCCCAACGTCTGATAAACAGACACATATACCTAACGCACGTGTCCCTCCGTATTCCCTCGTCGCTGCATACAAAGTTCGGTAGTTTCGTGACGACTCTAACAATGTTCGTGACGGCTCTCAGTCGGGCGACTTTCCCAACACCATGTCGCGCCGTAAAGTCAGCGGCATCGCGCTGGGAAACTAATCAGAAAACAGCAGACAGTGTCGTCACGGCGCTATCGCTGTCCCTCACTGCCGTGAAATCGCACAAAAAACACGACACCCTGCCAGTGGCCACCGACACCGACACCGCCCTGGGTGTTGCGAGTATACGGTCTGTAGAATTGGCGGGGATAGTCTCAGGAGACTGCAAGAGCCAACAGCAAAAGAAAACAGCCGCCTCAGCCAGGGCAAATTGAATCAGGGTGACCACTCGAGGGTGGATGGCAAAAGTTAGGGTCTCCAGACCCAAGCACCGCGTGAAGAACACCTAGAGTGAGCAGGTAACAACCGAGACCAACTGGAGTCAGCTTTGTAACACCTACTGAGCCGAAGGAGCATGCATATGTAGGGGCGGACTGAAATCAAATATGACCATATTGGGCTGAGCAGGACCCAATGGGACAAGCCGGGAATTTGGATCATGGCCCCGGAAATGGACCAACAGCGCAGCGCCTCTCTCTCTCTCTCTCTCTCTCTCTCTCTCTCTCTCTCTCTCTCTCTCTCTCTCTCTCGCCGATCTCCCACATCCTGTTTATGGCCTCTCCATCACTCCACCTGGCATTGGAAGTCGGCGTGTCTGGTCCGAGTCGACCGGGACAAACTAATGGCTTCCTGCTTCTCAAGATTTCAGTTCAGGCACAGCGTAGCGCTGGGAAACTTTGTGCAACAGAGGCGATCGCACGCCGTGTTGAAAGTAGACAATCACCAATATGACCACAAAATAGATAGATTCACACATTGAAGCCAGTCAGAACAACTATCTTCATGGCTGTTTCATTATATTCATACCTCTGCGGTCAGGGCACCATATCGCCATTAGCTTACCGTTATCATCACCATTCGCAATACTCCGAGGCTAGATCTGCAAACGATAGTTACGTCACCGTTACCATGTAATACTTGGCCCGCATCACACACCACCACGGCCGCGGGTACACTCGTACCCGTCACAGCGGCGACCCCAAACAGCAGACGGGGAGGCGGGCGGCGCGGGTCTGTGTCGGCACGGGTCTGTGTCGGCCTTTCACTAGCGTCAACGACCGACCGGCCGCGGTCAGGAGAAACGGCGGCCGGCGCCGGCGGCGGGTCACCGGCCCGGAGCCACACAGCTCTGTGAGCGGAGACTGGCGTCACAGAGCTCCGAGCTGGCGTCATAGGGCTCCTAGCTGGCGCCAGAGCTCTGAGCTGCGTCATGCAGCTCCGATATGGCGTCAAAGAGCTCCAAAGTGGCGTCAAACAGCACCGAGCTAACGTCATATCGATCCTATCGCTATCGTCATACATGTACAGATCCGAGCCGGCGCCACACGGAGCCGGAGTCATACAGCTCCGAGCTTCCATTCACACAGCCCCGAGGCCCGAGATGGCGTCATACATCTCCGAGCTTCCAGTCACACGCCGGAGCTGGGGTTCGATGAACTACTCATGGTGTAACGAGAAACTGAGACAAGGTTCGTATCTTGACCTCAGCCTTTGTCTCAGGCTTTGTCAACGATTAAATCATGAAAATGGTGCATTCCAACACCATGAACGAGACAATGACAGTCCCGCTTAAAAAGTATCGGCCTAACAGCGAGACAACAAAGAATGGCATCAGAACAAGAGGCGATTTTATGGGACGCCTGAGAGTCTCGAAGCTAAAGATGAGCCGAATTCTCGTCCATCGGTCTTGGTGCTTGTTGAGTGACAGAAAAGGAATGGACTACTTGTAACAAGCGCATCAAAATCGCTTTTAATGAGAAGAAAAGACCAGCAGAAACTCCAAAGGCATGAAACACAGAATTCATCGGGTTCCACATTATTACTCTGACCGGCAATGATAGCAACATTCAGGCTCTTCAAAGTTTTTCAATCCATCTGGCTTAAACCAAAGACATCTTTTCCGCTCGTTTTTAATGGCATCTCTGAGCCATCTCCAACGCAAAACTCGCTTCACCAACAACTGCAAGATCCTGGGCTGACAACTCACCAAGCCAGAGCGACGGTAACCACGGAGCTCCAAGGAATGCCGAGTCTTGATGAGCTCCGACTGCAACAGACCAGTGCGATATGGCGACACCAGGACCGCCTGCCACCGACTGACCGACACGCCCATCAAACTATCACTGAGCCATCCAACTCAATGTTTCGCTCCATAGATGTGGTCTCATCGGAGCCAGCCTGGAGCTGCCACTTCAGCTCGAAAGCAGGGCGGTGAAGCTGTGTAGCACACCGCAACGAGCCGCAGTGGTGGCCGTTCCGGCCGTGGTGGCCGGAACGGGTTTTATTACCCGTTCCCGATGACCAAGTCACCAGAGGTGCTATTTTACAATGAGAGAGCCAGCACCGCAGCGTTTCCACATCGAAGGAGAAACCCGCCAATAAGGCGTGTTTGCAGGCCAATTTTCACCGGAAGTCGTGCCGACGCCATTCTGGCACATTCTCTGGGTAATTTGACTACAGTCGTCCGTCAACTTCAACCAACCGTGACATACCGAGCCAAGCTATCGAGCCAAGTTGACACAAGACGTCTACCCATGCCAAGCGCCCAAGTCAGAATGCCAAGAACGAAACCAAGTAGCTTCTCCTTCCCACTTCAACCATGACCATTCGCAAGCAAGGTCGTTCGCTAGCTCAACCCGTCGTAACCACTAAATAGAATACCATGAAGGGCAAGTGCACACGCCAGTCGCAGGACATTGACAGCAACGGATGATGAATTCATGACAGTTGCGATAGGCCGTGCACATAGCGTGTCGGAATTCGCCCGATCGGGAACAGTGGTGCTGTTTGAAGCGCTGCTGCATTTAGCCACCACTTAGCACACATGGCACGTTTTTCAGTTATGCCTTCTACTTCTGACTTCTGGCAGAAGGAAGTCGGACCGTGGAGGGTGGCTGGCCAATCAACATGTCATGTGGCTGCAGCGCTACCAACAGATCAATCAGGCTACGCCCGAGTAACGGACCGTCATCTACACCCGTCATCTCACCACAAAACTAAAGTGAAAATCATCTGCTGTGACCTCCAAGACCCCAGCGAGTTCGGCCTTGACCGCGGCCGGGGTCGGTTGTGCCGCGCGGCGCTCCCGGGGTGCGGTGCCGGAGAGGTGGGCTCTGTTTGTGGTGGCGACTGTTAGCGAGAGGACAGAGTGAAGAGAGTGGGAGAGAGGGCTGCGCTTTTCTCCCCTTATATGCTGGAAGTTAAGCATGGGGAAAAAGAGAAAAGCTGGTTCACCGCTGCAGTCTGCTCAGCCTGCTCAGCCTACGGACGGCGCAGCTCCTGTGGACATGAGTGAGATGTGTGCCGAACTAAAAAAGTGTATAGCAAATGAGAATGCTAAGGCAGTGAAAGAAATCAGGGAATCAAATGAAAGGAGAGTGGCGGCTGTGGAACAATCCTTGTCGTTTGCGCTGGACTCACTGTCAGCAGTGGCGGCGCGACAGCAAAATGCTGACGACGACATAGTGGAACTTAGACGAGAGACTGCTGATTTGAAACGGAGGCTTCAGCTGTTGGAAATGCAAGAGGATCGAGTTCAACAGGAAACAAGGTTGGTCAATCTGTTGTTCTCTGGATCAGCTTTGCAAAGTGAAAATGCTGTTGGAAACGCTGTGGACTGTATAATCGCCTTAGTCAAGCGATTCATGAACTATGTCATAGACAGAAGTCAAGTTAAAACGGCTTTCCGATTGAAAAATGGAAAGGTCATGATGCAGTTCACGACAGCGGCGTCGGGTTCTGATAGAGATTTTCTGTTTCGGTCCAAAGCAAGACTGAAAGGGACGGGGCTATATATAGCAGAGTCCCTGACGCCGAGGAGACAGGCCATGTTTACTGAACTCCTGAGACTGAAGAGAGAGAAAGTCATCTTTTCAGTTTTTACACAATCAGGAAATATACTGGTGTGTAAAAACCACAACTCTGCGCCGATACGCGTAGCTGATCCGGACACCGTGCGCCAGCTGTCTGGCATCAGCGCCGGAGGCCATCGGCCGCCGCAGAGGCGTGCCGAGGAGCCCATCGCGGGGCGACCGTACGGCCGCTCCGATGGTCCGGGAGCCGGTGGCCACGGGCCGCAGAGGAGTGCCCAGGAGACCGGCGAGAGACAGCTACTGGGCCGCGGCGCGGTGCCGGGCGGTGACAGTGATGGGTCGCAGAGGCGCTCTCAGGTGTCCGGAGCCGAGCGGCTGCCGGGCCGCGCCGCCGAACCGGCAATTGTGGACAGTGACGGATGCGGGATACAGCGACTAGTATCCGAGAACGACAGTTCAGTTTCTATGAGTGGCGGTTCGTCCCAGCGCGCGATGAGGCAAGTGGCAGCTGAGGGCGACAGCGGCGCGTCCCCTGTTTGGAGAGGAACCTCTTCTGGCAGGAGTGGAACCCAAGACGGGAACCCAGCAGTGATGTCCCGAGATTGTGACGACAGTACGACAGGTAACAGAGTGGATAGTTCAATGGAGGCGGAGCAGTTGTCTCTAGCTCCCGGCGGAGCCCCTGCCGTCTCAGGACCGGGCGACGATGACCCGCTGGCAGCTGTGATGCTGAGCTCGCCTCTGCAGTTGCCTCTGGGCTCGACCTGTCAGCCTACTTCGGTCAATATGGGTGAGAGTGTGGGGGAGGGGGCAGAAAGGAACAGTGGCGCCATCAGCCCTCCTACTGTCCTGTCACCTGGCGGGAAGGGAGAGAAGCAAACGGTGCCCAAGAGACCTATGGGGGACACTAGTGAGCGATGTGACATGTCAAAGAATAGTAACATGGTGAGGGAAAGGGTGGAAGAGGAGGGGGGAGAAAAACAAACGTCTTCAACGAAGGTCAGTCAGATCACTGCAGAGCCTGATCGCGCGACGCCCAGCGAATCGCCTTCTCGTAGGGTTAATGGCTGCAGAAGCCGCTCTTGTGGTTCCAGGGATATACGTACATACTTCTAAATCTGTGGTAGTTAGAAAAAGGTACAGAAAAGGAAAGTTGATGAATTGTAATGTTATAAGAGACCCAATGTGTGAAGGTGAGATTGCCTGTAAGTCTGTATCGTTCATTGTTAAGTGGTATATGTTGCTGGTGTCAGTGCTCGGTGTCCTTACATCTGCACCGTTGAGTGGCAGGGAAGAACTCATCAGTGGTTGCCTATGCCTATATCTCAGTTTCGATGATGGTAGGATTAATGAGAGATTATGGAACTGGGAAACGAATGCGAGTGGCAGTTACAGAATGACTGTATTTTTGTTACATGCTTTAGTTAACCGTTCATTAATGGCCCTAAAATGCAATATCAAGCACTTCTCTTCGTTATTCGAATGCAATGGTGTGAACCTGTGCCTATCAACATCTCAGCAAGAGATAAGGTTGATAGGTTTAAAGGCTGAAACCAATGTCTAAAAAGCAAATTGACTTAGAAGTAGTCACCAGTAACGTAAGAGGTCTCAGCGATCACGCAAAAAGAAAAGACGTTTTCGATTTTTTGAGGAAACATTCTGCGGACGTGATATGTCTGCAAGAAATGCATGTGTCACCTGGGAAAGAGCATTTATACCGAAATCAATGGGGTGGTCGAGCATGGTTTTCTGCATATACTTCTACTGCGCGTGGGGTTGGAATTTTAATTCAAAATAAAACAAATTGTAAAGTAATTGATGCATATTCAAACAATAAAGGCACTTTGATATCAGTAACAATTGAAGTTAACGACGCCAAGGTGAAGATAGTTAACATTTATGGACCTTCAGAAAGGGATGACTCAACTTTCTTTAATGAGCTGTTTGAGTTAATAGATACAAATAACCAAGATCATTTATTGATATGTGGAGATTGGAATTTAACTTTAAATCCAGAACTTGATACTTACAATTATAGTGAGAGGGATAGACGGGTCAATTCTCGTAAATTAATAGAAAATAAATGTGCTGAACTTGAACTACATGATGTGTGGCGGAAAGTCAATGGAAACAAAAAGCAATACACTTGGAGGAGAAGCAACCCGCTAAAATGCGCTAGGCTCGATTTTTTCCTTGTATCAGAGCCAGTTTTAAACAAAACAGTTGAATGCAGCATTCTCCCAGCGTATAGGTCTGACCATTCTCGTGTGTCACTGGGTTTGAAATTCAGTTCTGAGGCTCGAGGTAGAGGTTTTTGGAAATTAAATTGCTCCCTCCTAATGGACATGGAGTACTTGAACATGGTTAAAAGAGTAATACAAGACACAGTCGATAGCTATGCATGCCTTGTTTATTCTGAACCTTACGTTAAAGACATTGAAGAACGAAATCGGATACAGTTCACAATTAGTGATGGCCTTTTCCTGGAAACTCTACTGATGACCATCAGATCAAAAACCATAACTTTCTCCATTAGAAAGAAAAGATTAAGAACAGAAAGGGAAAGGGCCCTGTTAAATGAGCTACAATATTTAGAATCTCTGCCTCAGCCATCAGCAAGAGACAATGAGCTGATAGGAGAGAAGCAGGCCGAACTCCAGGAATTAAGAAAGCCTGAAAACGAGGGTAGAATAATTCGGTCTAGAGTGAAGTGGTATGAAGAGGGGGAGAAAAGTTCGTCAAGCTATTTTCTAAGACTAGAAAAGCGAAATTATGAATGCAAGGTAATACCTAGTCTTAAGATAGGTGAGGAAGTTGTGTACCAGTCGGATGAAATTATTTCGGCGCTAGAGCAGCATTACCAGGAACTCTTTAAGCAAAACACGGGCTACTCAAGGGATAGCATGACTGACTATTTACAAAGCGTTCCGCTGCCGAGACTATCGGATGCGCAATCTAGAATGTTAGAAAAGGACCTGACGATTAATGAAATAGGAGAGACTTTGATGGGGTTGAAAAACAACAGAACTCCAGGATCAGATGGTTTCCCTTACGAGTTTTTCAAGATTTTTTGGCGTGAGTTAAAATATTTTGTGCTTAGATCACTAAATGAAGGTATAAAAACGGGAAAGCTAACAATCACTCAGAGGGAAGGTATTATAACCTTAGTACCCAAGCCCACAAAGGAACGAAACTTGATCTCTAGTTGGAGACCTATAACTCTATTGAATTCAACGTATAAGATTCTTTCAGCAACAATTGCTAATAGGTTAAAAAAGGTATTAAACACAATAATACACCCAGATCAAACAGCATTTTTAAAAAATAGGTTTATAGGGGAGAATACAAGGATAGTTTATGACATTTTGAGAGACACTCATCGCAGAGAGGAAAGGGGACTTTTACTGTCAGTGGATTTTAAAACTGCGTTTGACGTGATGAGCTGGCAATTTATCGAGCAATGCCTGAACAAATTCAATTTTGGGAAAAAATTCATAGACATGTTCTTGTGTTTGCATAACGATATCTTCTCACGCCTGATATATAATGGACATGCATCAAAAGGGGTGATACGGCTAGAAAGGGGATGTAGACAGGGCGATCCGATATCGTGCTATTTTTTTATTATAGGAGCGGAAGTGTTAGCCGCGAAAATAAGGCAGAACAAAGACATTACAGGAATCGTGACAAATAGTTCACACGTTAAGATAGTCCAATACGCGGACGATACGACATTCTTCCTCGATGGTTCGGAGAAAAGCCTAAGGGCTGTTTTCGGAGAGCTGGGATGGTATGCAAAATTTTCAGGATTACATCCTAACGTATCCAAGTCAAACGCCATGTGGCTAGGAAATATGGCCTTCTCAGACACGACAATCTGTCAAGATATTGCTCTGAACTGGGGAACAAGAATTAAACTGTTAGGAATAGTGTTTACGCCTTTCTGTTCAAACATAGTAGAACAAAATCTTACGTTGAAGAGAGATGCAATTCTTAGGATTATTGGAATGTGGCAAACCAGAAATCTTTCACTGATGGGCAAGATCACTATCTTTAAAACTCTGCTATTATCTCAAATCACGCACGTATTATACTCTCTTCCGAATCCGAGTGGCGACCTTATAGGTCAGCTAAATAAAATATTTTTCACGTTTGTATGGGGTTCTAAAAGAAATCCACTTAAGAGAGCGAGACTTTGCCAAACTGTTGAAAAAGGTGGCTTAGGCATGATTGATCTCAGCAGCTATATAATGTCTTTGAAGCTAGTTTGGATTAGGAGACTAGTTTCGGAAAAAAATGGAACATGGCATTCGCTTGTGCCGGAAGATATAAAGAAAGAATTCGTTTGGGATTATGGAGTCAGAGCATTAAAGCAAGTTGTGGATAAAGTCGAGAACCCCTTCTGGAAGGATGTATTATCGGCTTGGATGATCTTCACAAAAGCATTTCATATAATGGAAGAACAAATACACTGTGAAAACATTTTCCTCTCGGACTTTACTAAATTTAAAACAAAGGAATATGAAAGTTGGAAGAGAAAAGGTATACGACGTATTGGTGATCTTTTTGAAGGTCATAAATTAATGACATGGAGAAGATTTAAGGAGTTTTACCGCATCAATTGCAACTTTCTAGAGTACGTCGGACTAATACATAGTCTGCCAAGGCATCTACAGAAGAATCAGCCTGAAGTGTGGAAGTATGAACAGCCTTCAATATCAGCACGAATAAGGTATATTTTGAATAATAAGGCGTTCACTATTTTTTTTGCTGAAAGTTTGATGCAGAATAACGGGGGTAAGAAGGATATCAACAGAATAAAAAGTAAGTGGATACGAGATATGAATCATTACGAGCAGTTCTCGGTACTGTCAGTAAAGCGTTGCGTTGTATCAACGAAATATGTAAGTTTTCAATATAGATTAGTGATGCGCGTGCTTACGACAAATACATTCTTGAGTTTGATAAACATAAAGGAAAATGACAAATGCTCCTTTTGTGGCATTGAAGCGGAATCATTGATTCATCTATTTCTCAATTGCGAACATGTAGTAAGCTTTTGGAATAAAATATCGGAGAGCCTACAAAGGATTGGTATGAGCGAGATATCAAAGAAACAAAAAATTTTTGGCGACAACGATAATTTACTTATTACCCATATCACTACCTTGGCAAAATATTATATTTATCAATGTAAATGGGGCGAAACAAAGCCTAGTTGTGTTCAGTTCATGAACCGTTTGAAACAAGATATGGAAACTGAGCATTACATTGCTAAAAAGAATAACAAGGAGGAGTGTTTCCATAAGAAATGGGCTATGATGAGACCTTTGCAAAGGTAAAAGTGACTAATGAACATGAATCAGCCACCGCTCCTATGACCCATCCGGGCCAACCCGGGACCGGTCTCTTCGACTGGGGCCGGTCGGCCGGCCGGGCGTGCGGGGCGCCGGCCCTACAAGTCGACGGCTCGCACGCCCGGCCGGTGGATAGGGGGAGCCGCCCACGATACCGTTCGCCGGGCGGCTCGGGCGGTGGCTGATGGCCCTTGTGGGACTGTGTAAAATATGGATGTGAGCGGACTGTTTGAGTGTTCTATTTGTCAAGTGGCTATGTTAATAAACGTCTGAAAAAAAAGACCCCAGCTAAAAGACTGAATAGTCTGCCCCTTCGGTGACCAGTAACTGGGTAGAACAAAGATTGACTTCTAGAAGTGAACCAAACCTTAAACTGCGATCAAATTGGCATTCCGAAGGACGCCCGACACAGGTGTGCCGCAAGGGCGGGGCACAGGACCAAATCACAACACCCAGTCGACAGGCCGATACCAGACATGGCCTAACATGGAGTGGCGTGGGCTACAGATGAGACATAACACGGATGACCTCGCTGAAAGCGCTACCGCACGCCCATGGAAATGAGTCTGATGAAGAACAATCAGTGCCAGCACGCCGGTGGAGGCCAAAGGGCGGAGGGGTGGTTTTCATTGACACAAAGTGTCACGCCCATCATGGAAGCCGACGCCCACTCTCTATGGTGACACCAGCACGGGCGTCACCATCCTGCCACCACCACTATCACCATCACCATCACAATCACCGTCACCAGCACCACTGCAACGGTCACCAACAGCTCGACGTCACCAAAGCGTCAGTAGTTAGCCAAGGGTACCACTAAAAACAGTGCCCGTAATTACGACTGGGAAACAATAACAATAAGAAAGCCACCGACACCGAATATGCGACGGACGAGAGAGCTTCGAGAGAGCTGTCGAAGCCGCGGCGACACGGTTGAAGAATTTCTTGTTCCTGCGGCGGTCTATGGTGAGCAGACGTGCAGCCACACGAAGCCAGCGACAGTCATCCATAGTCAACGTGCAGCGTTAGCGATCAGCGATGCTTTTGTGGAGGAGAGTAACGGAGTGTATAACAGCAACAGCAGCGCATGTCTCCCTGTAACGCTGCCGTTGACACGAGTCTCCTGCAGCGTGACTCAGGGCGGGAGCGTCGTTAGTCGAGTTCGACACACCGCCCACCGGGCTGCCACCGACAGGGTGTAATGCACGACCCACAGGTCAGGGGTGAGAGCAAAGGTCAGCGGCAGCAACAAAGTGACAAAGGTAAAAAGTGACCGGAATATACACCCGGTACAATGTACAGCCGCTGTCTCGCTTCTTTCAACATCATAATTGCTGACAATGCCATCTGTTCTGCACCTGGATTTTTCCAATACGTCTGAATGCTAGGCTATATGTGTAATGGAAACCATAATGAAAACAGATGCCATAAAGATCGTCCAACAATTTGTGATGGACACACTCCCAGAGCAAGGGTCCACTCAGCAGTTTATCCCAATAAAGAAGCAACTGGTTCAGCAATATCAAGAACACCATCACGAACAACTAAGCCGGCCTTTCCCAAAGTCCATTTATGACTTTCTTCGTCACATCATTTCTCTCCTCGGCTGGTCAGGCTGTAATGAAACGTCCACCACAGGGTTTGAGTTGGTCGGAGAGCGTAAAAACGGGTCTGGCCAACACCACAGAGAGGAGAAAGGCCCGAACGACGGGCACCAGAAGAAAGTGAGAGGAGACCGAGATACGGGATGGCACGTGACATTGGAGAGAGAAGATGGGACGAGGGACGAATATAAAATGAATGCCAGAATGTCTTGTTACGTCATGTACACAGTACCCACGGTAGTTCCTTATAGAGAGATTGCTAGATCAAACAGCTCGTCACGCTGGAAAGAATACGAGAAGATCAGTTTCAAGTGACACGGCCAATTGCAGCCGACGCGACCTCACAAATATATTCAGTAGTTCGAAGCATCTAATTGCAATACCAGCCCACAGCTAATTAGCTAATTGCTTTCACAGCACGTCACAAGTCAGTTGCCGCCCCTGACACCGTTTCCTGCGCCTCTGCACAACATGAGTCACCGTGCAACGGGCCATCATTCCGCCCATCTGAGCTGGGGCGCCGCGCTGTATGCATCTGCACGCCCCCCCCCCCCCTGCCTTCGAGCCAGTCAGCACAGGCCAGAAGTGCCCGGTCAGCTGAGTTGAGTCGAGGCGAGGGAGCAGCGGAGGGGGGAGGAGAAGTGAGCGACCTTGGCCACCCATTGCCGAAGCTGTCAGCCTGTCAGCTGACAGGCCCGCCGACCCAGTGCAGTGCTGTGTCAGAGGGAACGGACACCGTCCGGTCGCTAATGCCGTGACCTGGGATCTGGCATGTCAACACGTGACTCAGATGACTGTCGGACTGCAGTCAATGCCAGTGGTCATGGTCACGAGTCGCAGCTAGGGGAGGCGCTGTGCATTACGGAGGTGGCAAGCACTAAAGCGGTGCAGTGCCGATAAAAGGTATGCCGACTGCCGGTATGTCGACGTGCCATTGATCTCAATGGCAAGATCATATGATTTTTGCTCTCGCTAGCTGCACAGCCAACTATATGTGGCTTGTATAAATTAATCACACAAATTATTAAAAGGATCTCACAGCTCAAAACCACCGGCTACGATGATCAGTGATCACCTGCCCAACCATGAGAAACCTACCCATACACAACCCAGCGTCACTTTGGCTCCGGTACTAATCCATCCCACACCACTCACCCTCGCTCTCCCTCCTATCCTTCCTTTCCCCCATCGGACCTCATCCCGTCCCTCGTGATGTGATCAGCGTGTTCAGCGGCGCGACGGAGACGCCTCCGGCTGACTCAGCTCGATACCGCCCCAGGGCGGGGGCGGGGGCGGGGGCGGGGGCGGGGGCGGGGGCGGCTGGCACCGCGGCGGGGCGCCGATACGAGCTACAGCGCCGATTTCGACCTCAATGGGCGCCGCTGGAACCCGGAGCCGAGCTGTCTGCTGACGATCGGCCCAGGTCAAAGGTCACTGAGACCAACAGATGGGTAGGGTAGGATCCTATAAGTTTCATTCAATAAATTTCTCAAATATTACCTATCTTAAATCCCGCACAGTAGACCGTGAATCGCTACAGGAGCCAACTGCGAATCTGACCAGCGGCCTCGCCTGGGGCGGTTGGAGCCGCCTCTTCCAGCGCAACGCCGGAGCCGTGAAAGGCGAGAATCTGTCGTCTGAGTAATACAACAGAGAAAGCGCCACCGTGCGTGGGAAGGAGGAGAGATGATGGATGCTGAGACATGGACCTCTGTAAACCGGTAGGTATACTAAGATTGAATGAGATTATGAATTCCGTGACCCTATGCTTTTCAAACCCTCTCACTCTCTAGACTATCTCTCTCCACCTCCCACCACCATCGCCAGTCCATCAACCTCGTCAGTCCTTCACAGTCATCCCGTCACGGTCCCAACGTACCACCGCCACCCATCACCACCGCTCCCGTCACATCCGTTACACCGTCACGGAGCCGAGCGGAGGGCTGAGTCCCATCATCAGTCGCCCACCAGACAGTGCCGCTATGAGAGACAGACGGTTACCGGGCGGGAATCGTACACAATTTGTCATGGTCGGGTCGGTTGGGGACGTCGGGTCGGCGCTCCGCCCACCGGCTGATAAGTCTGAGCTGATGGGGATATTTGGGAGCGACTGAAGACGTTTTCATGGGTTTTGAGGAAGGTGATGCACATTCTTGATTGGAAATAGCTCAGTCAGTAGCTAAGAAATGATTGAAGCTCGTTCATGTCCGGCTGATGGAGCACCAGTTGTAACATGGTGACATTCACTTTGATGGCTGATTTTATGAGCTGGCGAGCTCATAAGCATAAATCAATACGATCATTGATTTTTCATGCATTTGGCTTCAAAGTGGAGCATATAGAAACAGCAGCAGCAGCGTTCGACCTCACTCCCTACTTCAGACTTTGAAGAAAGATGCTAAACCACCAGACAAATGGTTCTGCATCTTCCCAAACACATTCTGACCAAAGACCGTTCATTGGTCTCGTCCAGACGACGGCAATGGTCTCGGTAACGAAACAGCGCTTTCCTCGGCGGTCCATCGGCACTCAAATCCCCAGCGGTGACTTTTAGTGATTCTCATGGGAGCGATGTAAACTAGTGTCGGCCACAAATAAACCCACTTGGACACAATCGCTCGCACGTTCCACATCTATACAGGGATTCCGATCCATTCAGCAGGTTTAAAGGTAGTGTGCCAGCTTTCTTGGACCGTATGGAGTTGATGGCCCAGATAAGGAGAACCGGATTTTTAGAACTTATCCATACCTTCAAAACTCATGGAAACGTCTTAAATTCTTCAAATTTTGAGTACCCCAGTGCGAAATTCGCCCCGACGGGTTGTCGGTCGTACCCCAACCACATTTCACACCACTATGAACAATAAATGCACACACTGAAATCGCTATTACCGATATGCTCATCCAATCAAGTTTCGATAAACCCGTTCATCATCATCTCCTGCGGTTTCGAACACGCCTGTTAGGTGGCTTCTGATGCTCGTCGAGGTCGGAATTTCCAAATACGCGTGGTGCGTCGGGCCGCGCGCTCTGACTTCGGCCAAGAAAAATGCGTCAGCTGATCATTGTCATTTCTGCCACTTGCGTGTGGTGAAATGGGGTCATAACTTATAAGACGGCTTTTTCATATCAATTATTTTACATAAAATCATATTTCAAACCATAAATAATGTTCGACAGCCAAATAAAAGAAACAATACCAATACGGGCTTACAGTTTAAGGCTCGACATTGTGTTGTCTACGATTAGACAGCTGATAACTCATTCCCGTACGTCGTATGGTCGTAACACTATAATGACCTTTGCTTATTGTCACAAGTGCGCCGCATTCGCGATTGTTGCCCGACGCCTGTTTGCAGGTGAGCCCACTACAGTTGTTATAGGTACATATCTAAAAACCGAAAAACTTTTAGGCGAAAAAGGCACTATTCCAGGCCCATTTTTGATTTTTTTTTGCGATATTAGGTAAAAACAGAAGCTTCTTATCCTAGGAAAAATAAAATGGGAAATCTTTCAAAGGTGGCACACTACCTTTAAAGCTCGCTTCCAGGGTTGTAAACCTAAAAACAATCCCGTATAGCTCACATTGTAAACTAAGCTTAACGGTTATCGTGTGGTAATCGGAACGTCACGGTTCGTGGGCACGGAAGCCAAACCAATTAGCTCCCAGCCCACGATCGTCCCAAAACTGGACACTTCAATTCTTCCAGGGAGGCAAATCAGCAAGCTAAACAGCAAGGGGTCCGCCCACCATTTTGACCAGCCTACACCAGAAGCCAGGATGTGCGGCGCTCTCCGGTTCCTCTCCTGCCAAACCAGCGCCATACCTGGCTCAATGCAGATGAGGTCAGACTCTCACCATGCTCTACTCTGACCCCAAAGGGGCCCTTACTTGGAATCTTCATCGAGTACCTATCTATTCTCCCGTCATTCCAAATATCCAGCAACTCCTTAGGACACCAACCCAGAGCTCTCTATAACCTTCCACATGAACCACCCCAGCCATGTCCCTCACCCGACCGGCCACGGTCTGGCCGTCTGCCCGGCGGTGAGACAGGTTCAGGAGGCCCAGGCAGGAGGCCCACGCGCCACAGACCGGTCCGTGAACCCAGTGACGGGCTGCCACACGGTGACGCAGTTGGCAGCTCACGGAGAACGACCGGGCGTGGCCGACGTGCCGCCTGCAGCCCCGAGCGGCATTAGCGGCATAAGCGGCAGAGACCGGTTGATGCTGATGACATCATGAACGAGTCACATTTGATAAAAATATCTGTAGGGCCGGCATCATCTGGATAGAAATCAGCCGTTCTCTCATGTGTCCATGTAAGGGTTGGTCAAATAAGATTTTAAATACTTGCCATGGCCGTACCAACTCACGAGCCTTTTTAGGCTTTCCATCCGGTCGGCAGCTACCGCCCACTTCTCTTTCTTGAACTCCCTTTCATGATCATCCGCCGTTCTGTCCCGTAATGAGACACTTCCCCTCCCCACGACACCCTACAGGTGCTCACAGCTGGCCTAACTCCCGACCTCCGCCCCTAGTCGGCTGGGTGTGGTGACACTCCGCCGCACCTGGGACAACCCACAGGCCACACACCAGCTGCTTATCAGCGACCCGTCGCGCGCGGAAGACGGACTCAAGCCGCTCTACAGTTGAAAATCATGCCGAGTAAGTGGCGGTAAAATGATGTCCCAAGGGTGTGTGATGGTACGAAAGTAGATCGTGGAAGATTCAAGTGCAACAGGTGTTCATGTTACTGGATTCATTTCATGGCGCCGCTCGAATTTATGTGGGGAGAGCAGGAGAGGCCGACAGTTTCATTCATTCATTCATCCATCCATTCATTCATTTACCCGGGAAATTGACACAGCGTTTCTCGGCAGCACCGCACCAGCTCAGGTCAACAGTAACACAGCCCGCCAGATAATACACGAGGCGCATCCAGCCTGCATGCGATCTGGAACGCTTCAGTGGAGCAAAACACAACCACCGAGCCAAACCAGCCAGACCGGGACCAGTCTAACCACCAGACTTCCAACCAGTCAGCATCGTGGCTCGCCAGTAACCAGACATCGCATTGACCGTCCAATGACCTCGCATGTCACTGCCACCAGCTCATGCATTATTCCCGGCCAAGCCCTCACGTCTCCGTCACGTCATCTGAGCTCACCGCAAGGGCTGGGGAAGCTCGCACATTCTGACAGAGAGGCGACAATAACAGACGGGCCGACACACGGCCCTGGCACGCGGCGGCCGACCGGCGGCGTCTTACTTTCACCGACCAGCGGGCGGGGCCGGCGCCGGAAGCCCTGAGGCGGCTGGATTAGCGCCGCAGCTTACCGCTGTAGCTCGGACTTGTAACTCAATGCTTCAACATCCAACAATTATCCGACCTCTACAACAGTCTACACACCTAAGTCTAACTTGTCGATTCTTATGTCACACACTCACCCCAGCTCAGCACCATGGCTCATGAGCTTTGAAATGCTGCTCATCACCTCCCCAGAGCTCACCACAGCTCACCAATCACCAAAACGCTCCCACAGCGACCTCATGGCAGAGATAAACTGTCGTCTATCGCCGCGCAACGCCTGTCGCCACGGCTGGGAGACGACCGCGCTCGCTCGCCAGCCATGGCAAAGATTCGCTCTTGGCAGCCGCCCAAAGCGCCGCCGGGCCCGTCTCCGAGTCTTAGACAGTTTAGGCTCTGGGGAGGGAAGCAAACACCACAAGCCCTACCGCGGTCGTGGATTATCACAGAATCAGCTGGGATTCGAATCCGCCCTAACCCGGCGACTTCTCGGGTCAGCTGGGGACACAGTCTGGCATGGAGCCACCCAGCTGACGTTTCGCCAGCCGGGGTCGACCTTTCCCTGTCCCCAGAGCTGGGAAGGGAGGGAGGGGGCGTCACGCGACCCGGCCTGGCGACATGAGAGCACGCCGGCCGGACCGTCAGACGGACGGTCAGACTGGATGTCGCTGACCGGCCACTGACCCAGAGGTCAAGGACGGGACAGCGCCCAACAGCTGATAGATGAATATAAACAAATGCAGGCCCCACGACAATCACACTCGGTGAGATTGGAACATCTTAGAGAACCGACATATCCCCGCAGAGCGTCACAGAGCGTCAACTTTAGTCTGCTCCCAGTTGGATGATAAATGAAGCTGTGAAGATAAGCCCGCTTTACGGCCGCAATTCGGTAACAACTTGGAATATGGTGACAGGTAGAGCGACGGCAGCCCGACAGCATACGACAGGTAGGCGGGAGAGCGAACTGTCGAACCAAGCCGACGACTGATTGATACTGACTGAGCTGATTGACTGACTTACTGACTGACAGTACGACAAACAGACAAGCTGACTTGACTGACTTACTGACAGACTGACAGCCTGACTTGACTTGACTGAATGACCGCCAGTGGCGAAAGCCGACCGCCGGCAGCCGATTAGTATGACTGAAGCCCTCCGCCCCGCCCAGTCAGGCGCGCTGCGGTAGCGGCTCCGCCCAGAAGCCGCCCACTCGACCCGGTTTTAGCGTTCAGCCGAAGGCGAATTGGTGGACTCATGAACTGACTGGCCGCGCGGTCAGCAGCGGTCACTGGGTCATCCCGGGTCACACGGTGGTTATAAGTGACCCAGCAGGTCAACTGAGGTCACGTTAGGTCATGGCACCGGCAGGAGAAGGGTGCACAAGTTGTGACTCATCGGTGGAAGGTGCTAAAGTAGAATCGATTGTGCTTTATGACAGGATAACGAGTTTATAAAACGAATACTGCACGTCCTCAGTGAGTCAGAGCAGGGGTGGGTGTAAAACAGCCCCTTTAAACCTGCGCCTCATGACTGACCACTCTCCTGAAACCGCGTAGTCGGCGAATGTTTACTTTTGACTCAAAGCAGTCAATTCGCGCCACACCCCGATCGATTCACCAACCAGAACATCTGGTTTACCCGGCCAACATCAAAGTTCCAATCCAACCCAGACCAGCAGGTGAAACGGGCAGATGTATGTCAGTGGACGGCCTGCCCCGCCCCCAAACGGACCCAGTGTTACCCTCTGTCATCTCAGCTGCCTGATGTAAGCACCCACCTGTGGCAGTTCTCCACACAGCATCCCGCGCCGGTCGGCTCTCTCACAGCTCACCCACTCACTCACTCACTCACACCGCCCCAGCTGAGCTCACCGGCCGCTCTGAGCTGCCCCGCCCTCCCCGCTCGCCGCCCGCCGTCGAATGCCGACCGGCGGCGGCGGCGGCGGCGGCGGCGGCGGCGGCGGCGGCGGACCGACGAGATCCGCCCGGGTGCTGGGCGAACCCGCCCACCGACCCGCCGGCACCGTCACAGCCCGAGTCAGAGTCAGAGTCATTGTCAGCGGCACAGTCACAGCCAGTCAGCAAACGTGACGCCATGCAAATGAGTGATGGCAGCGGATAAATATGGAAAGTGAGAACAATAACAAAAATACAAGCATCACAATTGTAGAAACACCAAGGATACAGTACCACGAGAAGAACGCGGAAGAAAACAAGTGCGTAAAGCAATGCTATTTGTCAGACATTTACCTAATGGCGAGGGCGGGGAGCGTGTTAATGGCTCGCCGGCGGTGTACCTCGGCAGATACGACCAAGGAATGTTGATGAATTGCGACGTGACAGGTGGGACTCCTCTGTACTTCATTAGTCTAATTAAGGACGGACCAAACCGTGTTCGCCAGGTGAAGACGATGGGCTCGACACGTCAACGATCAAACATAAAGTTTTGCCAAACTGACATTTTCGATGTGTGAACAAGCCAGATCGGAACTCACAAAAAAAAATGAACTCACAATAAACCGGGCGATAAAAATGTAAACAACATATAATCTCCATTTCCTAGCCTCCGTGGACTATACAGTCTATTGAAGAATAGTAAAAGCTAAATAGATCTAAAAAAAGCAGTGCCCCAGATAAAAGTGAAACCAATCGCGTGTATCTTGTCACCGTCACGGAATGCGAATACGCACGTGCGTACGTGACACGAATGTCACGCTCCAGTAACCGTGAATGTTTCACTACCACCTGTTCCATCTGCTAATTATAGAAAAAAAGGAAACCAACTCCACGGGATACCTCAAATAGCACTTATGCCCCTGCCCACTATAGATGAAAAAGAAAACGGTTGATTCGAAATATGTCGCAGCTGCAAACTACATGGCATGATCAGCCAAGCATTCGTTTGTACTTACGAAAATCACGTCCATTGCAGCTATGACGAGAAAAGAAGAACGATTAAAACCATGACAACATACCAAAGGTAGCGAAGTGGGTGATATACTGACCATCAGCATGTATTCGTATTCCAGTTCCTCCCAGTAGAGCGCCTCCTCCAGATCCCAGTCTATGTAGGGGCTGTACAGGGCGGCGCGCCCGAACGGCTGAGGGATACAGTAGGATACAGTGTTGGATACGGATAGGGATCGGATAGGATGGGAATGGAATGGAAGGGATGGGATGCGGTGGGATGGGATGGGAGTGATGGGATAGGACGGGATGACAATAAAACTGCTTGGGAAGCAATAACACTGTTAGAATGGTACTAAACATGACGGCATAGGAAAGAAAAGTGTAATACAGGACAGAGGACACGACAAAGGGTAGACCGGCGCAGGTAATAGGACAAATGACATAACAGGAGATAATAAGATATTGGATAGGAAAGAGGAGACCTGGCACGGATAAAAAATGTCGTCTCTGCATTTAACACCAGCATGTTGTTCTCAATAAACGTCAATGTTAGAACTTGTTCTCTCAATGTCAGAACTTCTCAATAAATAAGTTCTGACAAAAAGTTAGGCGTAATTATCAGCCAAAATACAGTATCACGTTAAAAACAAAAATGTTGGGCGATGCAAAAATGTGAGACAGTAACAAACACGATGTTTACAATTTACTAGGATGGCGACCGAATTCCGATCCACCTCACCTTGAAAGTGCAGCGGTGGTGTGAGCAAGTTGGATATCTTACCTTATTGACGATTACTTGCCGGGCAATGTCAATGCCTACAGCTCTGTAACGTAAAAGCATTCTACACAAAAGAAAAGGCCGTAATGAGCCACGTTTACGAGCTAATAGTGTGCAGTGTGGTTTACAAGCCAGGCATCCCCCACAAAAAGCGTCACATAAGCCCCGGTCGATCTGCATCAAGCTCATTCCCAAGCCGGTCCCAATAATTCACATCCGATATAACCAAGCTGCTGCTCGTCGGCCCGCTCGTTCATAATCGCTGCCGTCACGACCAAGTCATTTTTCCCAATGCCCGTCACCCGACACCAAACGATCACCATTGTGGTGCAGTTCACAGCCATTCACCCCAGTTCACCAATAGGCCGATCACCAGGCCACTCTAAGTTCCAACCGTCACCACCACCACCAATTCCATCACCAATCACCACCGTTGTCCCACCAAGCACCCCGTCTCCTTGCACACATGCCGTGCAGGTCCCACAAACCACACACACAGCTCTGACCTCAGGTCACAGTCTCCGTTTCTATCTCTACCCTCCGTCCGCGGCGCCTCGCCCGGCCGGCGGACAGGACGGAACGTGCAGGGTGACTGCCGATGTTGGAGCGAGTGCCGGTTGACCCACTGCGGGGTGGTTCTGTAACAGGACGACAGGCCGCGAGCCCGGCAGGCGATTAGTGGGCGGCTACGTGGGGGGGGGGGGGGAGGGCACAAACTGACAGGCATTACGTGAGTGAGCACCGCTAGTGTGCTAGGGTAGTTTATGATGATCAGTGGCTGGTGAGTGGACAAAATGGGATGATCATCTTATCCGGTATGTCATTTAACTAAAGAGATAGAAGATCACACATTCTTGATTACTTACAAATAACAGACACTATAATGACGCATATATTCAGACGTTTAAATGTATCAGTATATCCCCGAATCCAGAATTTTGATAAGTCACGAGAATCGATAAAATCGATATTGAATGAGCGAGCTCATAATCGATCAAAAACAGATTTTCGGAACGTTATAAATCGGCACTATCGTTATTTTGGGATAAACCAGCCAGCATGGTAAAAGTCGTGACCGTGTTGCATTCGTGGAAACCAATAAATGCAGCGAAACAAACGTACGCACATAAAGGCCGCTATATTATTCCATCTATCCAAAACAGTAAGTATGTATGTAACACCATAACAACCTTATAACCGAAAATTCATCTATCCTAGTACGCCCTAACCAAAAACACGCATCATTCTCAGCTCTATCCGTCTATCGCAGGCCATGCGGGGCGTCCCGATCACTCACCGTTTTCTCTGTAGTTTGCGGGCTGTTCACTGAGCGCTGGGTAAGATTTTGTGGCTGCAGCAGCTTTGAACTCTCGGCCGGCGCTGCTGTTTGCCTGGGGCCGGGCGGCACGGGTCCTGTAGCCTTCAGCTTCGGACGTCCAGGAGGCTGAGCCTGGACGGAGCTGGTGGGAACAGGCAGGGTAGCCGCAGTGGATGGTGGTTGTGTGCCTATCTTTGCCGCTTGGTGAGTCTCCGTCTCAGTCTCCACCGAGCTGGAATTAGGCTCTGGAGTTCCAGTAGCGGTAGTGGTAGCGCCTGCCGTCACCGAGCCTGCTTCCCCACACTGACCAGTCACCTGTGATGACTTCACTGCACGTCCTCCACCACCATCCACAACATCCCCACTGAGACTCTTCCCATCAGTCTGCTTAGTCTCCACCTTACCACCCTGAGTCTCCACCACTCTTCTCCCCACACCATCCACCATCCCACCAAAAGCTTCTCTCTCCTTGGTAGATCCATACCGCGCCCCACATCCAGCCACCACCTCGGAGAAGCTCCTCTGACGCAGACCGAGTTCCGCTCTCGCACCACCCGCACACACCGCCTCACGGACAGTCTCCGCCCCCTCCCGGCCGCTGGCAGATTCAGATACACTGCGCCGACGACCTCCGAGGGAGGGACGCGGTACGGGGGTGGTGATAGACGGTGGACGGCGGCTGACTACCTCGGAGAAGCTCAGTTGACGAGGCCCGGGGGATGGAGGAGGAGCGACGGCAGAGGTCGTTCCCTGTGGGCGGTACGAGCGGTCAAACGAAGTCCAGTGAAAAAATCCATGTTCACAACAATTTTGGCTAGAGCTAATGGCTAGAGATTTATGAATGTACGCGCGACAAAAGTGCCCAAGGATTTCATATGAAGGCATGAACCGCAAAAACAAAGTGATCCATCACCATCTCATATCCAAGCCATCGGCTATTCAGATACAGCTTCCGTTCTGAATATCTACAACTCGCTCAAATAGTTCCCACTTTCCATTCGCTGCCGGCGTACTCTAACTAAGGCAACCGTTGATAATCACATCACTCGCCTTTTCTGGGCTATCCTGGCTGGGTTTGGTTCGACCCGCCATAGCTATTTGGCTTTGAGTCCGTCTCAGAATCACAGGAGCCTTTGCTGCCCCGTGTGTGCCCTCATCCTTGTTCGAGGCAGCTGGAAGGGCAGCTTTAGCTGCAGGGGCCTTAGATGGCGGAGCAGTAACGCCTCTGCCGACCGCTGAGGGCAGCTGAGGTTTGCGGGTCGCCCAGGAGGTGGCAGCACCGACACCTGCTCTGGGTCCGGCTCGCTGTGGACGTAAATATCCAACGTCACTATACTAGCACCCCACTACACAGCAAACATTTGAATCAGGAATGGATTGTGAATGAGTAAACAACAGTATCTACCAACTGAAGCATCTGCGATAGGAGACAATTGCAACGAGAGGGCATTGAGAGCGTTCAAGTCTGAAATTGGAAGTTAGAGAAAATATAAGGTGTAAGAGATTCCCCAACATTACTTCCCGCCTCCCACCCCCGCCCCATTATCAACAGCCACCAAAAGCTGATCATCCACCTCCCACACCATCCCGTCCTTCCCCCCTCCCCTCCCCAGAACACACCGTACCTGAGCGAGTGGCGGCCGACCAGTGACAGCTCCCGTACGGACGCTAGCGGCAGCAGCGGCGCTCCCCGGCTGCGGCCCGGTGCGTCTGATGCTGGTCGGGGCTGGCGCAGTGGTTCGGAGCACCTCTGAGAAACTCCGCTGACGCTGTGGCGGCGGTGGTGGGGTAGCAGTGGTGGGACTACTGGTTGACGGTGTGGAGTTGGCAGACATCGAAGGAGAGTGGAATGAGGTCGGAGTCGGAGTTTGAGCCGATGTGGTAGTCAGAGTGGTAGAAACTGCGGTAGAGGATGAAGTTGTAGCTTCAGTGGTAGCTGATGTAGAACCAACCGGAGAAGTAGTCGTTGAGGTAGTGGGAATTGAATCGCGAATCGGCTTGGCATCTCGGTCAGACGGAGTCGCGGTGGCTGGTAGGGCAGCCTCGGTGATGGAAGCAGGAGCGGCAGATGGTGTGGTAGCCGGTGCAGTAACCGAACTGGCAGGCTTAGTAGTTGTCACCGTAGCAATGCTTGCAGCCGGGGCTGAGGTGGCCACAGAGACGGGGCGCGGCCGGCGACCGCCCAGCCCCGTATCCTGGGCAGGGAGAGAGCACACATTGACACAGCGATATTTACACGTCTGAACGGCGCTAACATAAGAGAACAATGCGTGTATTGTATTATATGTTAGCTCATATCTTACCCGAGAAGGTTTGAACGCTCCTTTAGCCGTTCTTCCAGCGTTTGTTAGCTTTCACTTTTACGAATTGTGTGCAATCGCATTAACGGCCTACACTGACATAAGTGAGCAATTTATGTGGGGTCTGCAATTACAGAAGCCTGCATCATGAAGGCAATTATAGGAATTTCACAAATTAACTAAATTGGACACATATGCCTTCCAATTACTGGTTTACCATTAGTGACCATAATTATGGGTTTCCGAATAACACCCAATAATTATGGTCCACTGAGACAAACAAAGGCGCCCAGAATAGCAGGTTCTCCCAAAAGACAACACCCAAGTCTATACTCACCACTTTAGCGGCGACATTGGCGTACAGTTGTCTCCGTAGGGCCAGCGAGGGTGACCTCAGGTCGGCAGGCGGGGGTTGGGTGCGGCGCTGGGCGGTACCCCCACCGCCGCCGGTGGGAGTGCCGGCCGGGCCACTCTGAAACTCCGCACTCGGTAACGCAGACACTCCGCAAAAACTTCACGAACACTCGGCAAACACTCCGCGCACACCCTGCCTCCAAACACACTCAGGGACACGCACAAGCGCGGCGGTCGGCACTTGGAAACTATAGGTAGGACAGATCGGCTCTCGAGCACGTACGTATGTACACTTTGCTCGCGACTTTCGCTTGAGGCGCTCGGATATAACGCACACTACACAGCTACAAGGCGCCTGCAGGCTGCAGAAGGCATCATCGAATTCCTTCTGCTGATTATTTCCAGGAACGAGGCCGCACACCCTCGCTGCCTGAGATTTCCATCATGTTATCACACCACGGCTTGTAAACCACTCACGCGGTGCCGCTTAGCACAAAATATCAGGCCACACCGCAAAATCAGTCGCATTGCCAACACTGACACGGCCATCATACCCCAAAGCATAACATCAGCTCACGTACGAACATTTTTACGATCCATATTTAGCCAGTACCAGTAGCGGCGGAACACCTTCAATTGAGGGGGGGGGGGGCACTGCCGGCTTTTGGTCCCATCCTTTCCATGCAACGCCCATAGGGCTAATATTAAAATGCCAAAATCAAAGGGGGCACGGTGCCCCGGTGCCCTCCCCGTTCCGCCGCCTATGGCCAGTACGTCCTCCTTTTCGTATCCTTTTAGTCTTCTCCGTCATGCTACATGACCTCCTCTACTATCCCTCAACACCTCCTCTACTACTCCTCTACAGCTCTTCTACTACTCCTCTACACACCTCCTCTACTACTCCTCTACAGCTCTTCTACTACTCCTCTACACCTTCTCAGTCCTCTACTCACCATCCTGAGCTGCTCCTCCTCGGCAACCGTTCCCAAGTACTCACCACAGATATCACATCCCCCGAACAGGCAGAGGTCACCAAAACTCACCACGTGAAACGGAGGCGCCGGGTTTGCGAAGCTCCTCTCGCGCCGCAAAGCCGCAAAACCGGCCGCCTCCTAGCGGTAGAAGCGTGAAACAACAGTAAGTACAGCGGCCGGCAGACGTCAGTTCGATATTGGCAACGGAGGAAAAACCATGTTAGTTGACGCCGGGGAGGAGGGGGTGTAATGGGGCGAAACTGACGGACCGGGAGGGGTTCGTCGGGTATTCATAGCTGCACACGAGCCCATCAGGGAGACGGGGCTGCTCGGGCGGGGTGGGGACAGACGCGCTGAGTTCTCGGCACACGCACACACATAAACACTGGCAGCGACGGCAGAATGGACGGATCACGGACGCATTACGACTCTCAAGTCGAGAGATACGGCAAGCGTTATTGAACTCAATTCAATGATGGCAACCAAAATCCATCTTAAGCTTAAAAATGAAAGGATAAAAGCTAAAACTGGACCAAATGCGCAACCCTGTGAATAAAAAATGACCAGCCCTTCGGGCACGCGTTCTGTACAGGCAGTCAAAACAAAAGACCCAAGATTTCCACGCCTTGAGATGGTAACTATATACAAGCTACAAAGCACCGTTTCGCTGCATCGTTTTGTCATCGATCTTGTTGGCGTTTATAGCGTTGATAGGTAGTCGAGCCACGCGCAAGTGATTGCAGTCCATCAACACAAAATCAACACAAAATCCTGTACCTATGAGGATCCCTAATTAAACTCAACGAACAAATCGCCAGATCACGCTAGCCCTCGTATTTGACAGTTAACAAACCTGCTGTCTCGCCGTAATACGATAAGGCTGGCGAGATCTATTGTCAGCGACATGGTACCGTGTCCGTTCGATTGACAACAAATCGGTAAGCCAGTCGTTACCGACGAACAATGAATTTCACTGCGCTTGTTTTCCGTACTGGCTCCACGACCGTCGCAAACACGAGTCCAAAACCCACATCCCGTAATCTGTGTTGGTAGATGTTAATTCAATAGAATGCAGACCAGTGTTTACAGAATGCAGGAATGTGCTACACGGTTTGTCTGCGCGGCCGTGACCCCATAACCTCGCGTGCGGCAGGCGCGGATACAAGGGGGGGCCATGGGGGCCATGGCCCCCCCCCTTGGCCGATTTTTTTTTCAAAAATAAAATAAAAAGTTAAAAAGTTAAAAAGCTGAAAAGGGGGCCTCCTGAAAATAAAGTGGCCGAAATCCGATGAGTTTTTTTTAACCTACCCACTTAGTTATTTCTTAGAAGACTAGCTGAGAAGACTTCTTTGTTAGAAGATTGGTAAAGCTTTTCATAACTTGGAGGTCTCTTATACTCAAAGAGATGACCACTTTTACAGGGCCTCCTAACCTGCACAGAGGGCCTCCAAGCCTGCACAGATGTTGAGATGTTGCCTGAACAGCTAGATAAGCTCAATAGACGCAGTTTTTTTGGGGGGGGCCCAACAAGTGGGAAGATGGGGCCTCCAACAGGTGGGATTATGGGGGGGGCCTCCTGGTTTCTAATGGCCCCTCCCTTGGAGATTTTCTGGATCCGCCCCTGGCGTGCGGTGGTCCGTATACTAGCCAGGGATCCCCGACACAATGCCTCTCGTATTTTTAGCGCATACCTATTCTTGTTTATTTACCCCACCCATCAAGAGCACCATTTCAGTGGTAATTTTTCAAGTAAGCCATTTCCTAAACAGCGCCTTTGGGCTATGCCGATGCGTTCGCCGGGTTCGAGTTAAAATTAGCCCATCATAAGTGTCGCCAGGCCAGCTCAGTAAAAATAGGCATCTCGTGACAAGGAAGACGTTGCGGATCAGTTCTGTCAAGTGTCATTATCGCATGTTCTTCCAACTCCGATCGCAATTAATAGATATCAGAAGGAAAGGTAAAGCAAATGAAACTATTTTCAGACTCAACGACAGAACGCTGGATAAAGTCGCCTAAAAACTTTGCAGGTCGATAATTGGCTTTTTCAGTTTTGTGACGACGTTGCAATGATTTATATAATGATATGGGGAATCACTTCGACCTAATGCTATATCCTCCTATGCCGAGATTAATTAAAAAGAAAACTTCTTACGAGTCTCCGCAGATCGTCTCTTACTTTTCCAAATGCATGGACATTCAGCAATAAATTAGGTATTTCTTCTTAGAAGCGTTGCAGCTTGTACCATCAAAATTGGTACTACGACTTTTTTGTGCATCTCATGAAGAAAAATAATGGAGAGAATTTTGTAAATGGAAATCATTTTAGACAGTCCTTCGGGAGCCACCGATTGCTTATCACTGCGTTATAAAGTGAAAGGAGTATCATGTCGGCGGACGTTCTAAATTCTGCTATTCCGACCGCTAGGCCCGGCATAACGGCATGGAAAACCAAAACCCTCAGCAATGCAGGTCCACATGTTATCTCCTAAAATACACCACCATCAGAATAGCGCTGAGGTCGACTGATTAGTGATTAGGTCCCTTTCAGAAGAGCACTACCGCAGGGTTTCATCATCTCCCAATGGACCCGCGTCATCACCCACGTCACACAGACCACGTGACCGTCCCCGTCCCGCCGTCACTCCCGTCACGTCTGCGTCATGACAGTGCCGTCACGTCTCCGGCCGTCACGTCGCCGTCTGCATTCCTGGGCTGGCGGCCGGGCCCGCTCCCGGGCCGTGCAGGCTGGAGGGAGTCGCTCCGGGCCGCCCTGCCCAGCTCCGACACCATATCACGCCTCTGTCACCCGCAGACGGGCAGAAAGACACTGCCAGGCAGGGGATCGCCAGAACGGCGCCTCGCTACGTTGGTCCGTCTCAAAACGCGTCGCGGACCCATGCGAGGCGCCAAGCAGCACGTCTCATGAGAAGCAGTCAGCAGATCGCCGATAGTGAAACCATAACTCATCACCATCCTTGGGTCACAATCAGACGTGTCTGGTCATGGTGTATCAGACGTATCTAGGAATCTGTACAAAAAAAAAATACAAGTAATCCGTGTTACTGGCGACTGGCGAGAGACCGTAACTAACTCGCACCATGCAGCAAGAGAGGATGCTGACGGGGTAACGGCTCGATAAAGAGCCGTTGCCCGTTACAAGAAAGAATATGGCGCTACAAGGGGTTTCACTCCTTATCAAACATCAAGTCAAGGACCGTAAGCTAAATATCTCACGATATGTAAACACCAAAATTTGGGGTATTGACGGATTGTTTTGCGTTGAGGTCGATGACATCCGGTTCAGTGACCCCGACGGTAACGTGATAATGCGCCAACGACTCCAATCCGGAGAAAAACGTGGCTGATCTCGACAACTACCTATAGCAGAACAGCATGAAACGAAATGTGGCGAAAATCAATCAATCGAAATTTGAAAGTAGGATAAATGTGGCGATGTGAATAAAATTTCACGAAACATTGCAATGTTACAAAATCTCATCTTCATACATGTCACGGACAGAGTTATTAATTGCATGAACTGTGACAGCAAGAATCTACTTTTTTTTCGAGAATCTTCCGTGGATAAAAGCGAAAGAAAACTATCGGTGACTAGTTGAACAATGGTGTCACATCGAGGCCTCCACTCGCCCATTTCCGTCCCTCCCTCCTATACCATTATACCATTAGCGCGGAGGGTGAGCTCAACAGAGCACATTATGGCTTCAAAGTCCCGTTCAATACTGGAGTTCTCAGGAACTGCTCAGTGCAAGCCAGCGCGTGTCCATTTGCAACTTCAGTAATTTGTTCAATATCGGACCGCTCAGTAGATGCATTAATTGGCAGCATGTTCGGCTAAGTCGGAGCACGGAAGCGCCTCGAATATCGATAGTCAGTTGTCGGCATTTGCTTTAAATAACGATTCAGAGCAATACAGTTTCAGACGTTTGCATGACAGCATTTGTGATGCTGTGGGCGCCTAGGCCGGTCAGCCGGGGGCCCGGGGCTCGATCGCGCCGATCAACGGTGGGCGCCGAACAAGATCAACCACCGTGCAGACCGCTGACGGCGAGTGCAAGTTCGCGTTGTGTCTGCAGTTGCACGCTATTGTCGCTTCAATGAGCGAAACTCAGCTGTTATGGGCCCCAAGCGGCACGTCAAAATCTAGAAATATAGCGCAGTAAGCATAGCCCTGGGATAAAAAAATTCGTCTAGCATGAATGGAATCGACTCACGCTCTCACGCTCTAATAACAATCCATTGACGAAATTTTCTGGATGTAAATTTGACGACGAGCATATCGAAAACACCATCGGTATGTTTAGATGCCACTTGCCAGGTGAGATCTTCTCAGCATACTGGACTGTGGATAATGTGGAGGGTAGATCCCACGGCATGTGCGAATATGTGCCTGCAATGCGGTGCGAAATACATTGATAACTCGACAAGGAATGAGCTAACAGACGGAACAGCGCTTCTTTTAATCAAACAAAACAGTATTACTATCGTTGTTCAATCATTACGGTACTCACCGCTCTACTCGGATGCACGTGAAAACTTCGTTCGCGCCGCATAGGGTATCCCTGTTGTTCTTTCTTGTTCGATTCCATGATCAGAGTACACGATTGCGATTGGATCAGATTTACAGCTCAGCTGGAAAACAGAGGTTTAAGGTCAATGGCCATGCACTACTGACATCGACCTAACGATGTAAGCAAAACATTATATATCATATGGTAAATGACAAGTTTCCGTAAACTGCATTGCATAACATGGCTATTGGCTACAGGCAAATGCAAAGTTATCCTTACGTCACTAAGATTTTTGTGTTCAATAACCGGGAACCCGCTAGGTGCCTTACGAGGGTCGCTACGTCGGAGTCACACATGGCAGAGCTGCGAGGCGCCTCGAAGCAATAAATATAAATCGCACTTCATACTGTTTCTACACAGTCGGTCTGAAGTCAACAGAGGCCATTTTAAAGTTCAGGTTAATGACCCAGGTTTTGGGTTTTGGTAAGATGGCAAGAAGCAAGTCAAAAAATGGTAGGGGCAATCAGCATCAACAAGCCACTGGTCAGTCGTCACTCTGTCACGTTCGAAAGAACGGGGTTCCGGGCTGACGGTAACACAAATGACATCCAGGCCCAGCGTTTGACCCGTAAATGAGCTTCAATTTCGCCGTAAAAAAGCCTAATACTTATGTCGCTTGACGTCTCAGTCTGAGTATGTAGGCATGTTCCCACCCCCAAATGCCCTCAAATGCCCAAATGCCTCTCCCCTCCACGCAAGGCCCGGAAAAGGCCCTAAGTACGCCACCACGGATCCGGCAGTGTCCAAAACAACAATAAAATCGAGCCGAAAAAAGTAGTTTTCATACAAAAAAAGATAAGCAAAGGGGACAACATGGTATTTATTTATCTATATTTTGAATGGCGATGCTTTTGAAAGCCCAGGCAGGAGTTAGGCAGGAGCAGCAGCGAATGAGTTCAAGTTATGCGGGCAAGTGGGGGGCGGGGGCCTTACATTCGTCGCAAAGTACATGGAAAATAACGGCTAAAGAACCCGCGCATCTAATGTCGCTCACAACGAAAATAACGCCTTGGCAAATTTGTGATAGCTTGCAGAGGCATCGCCTACAACAGGGAGCCATGGTAGCCAAAAATAGACGGCGACGACCCACCCATTGCGGACTGGACGAGTGCCAACAGGCGTCGCAAGACGCAGACAAAGGAGCGATAGGTAGCTGAGAAATATGAAAAGTCGTGCTTACCTCCTTCTCAATGATAATCAAAATCGTTCGAATTATTTTCAGCTTACACGATTCGAGCTTTCGTCCTCAACCGACTGCCACCAGCACGAGTCGCACCCCGTCGCCCAGCATCGTCGTCGCCTTGGCAACAATGACAAAGTCGGCCAATAGATGGCAGGGCAGGATCGCTACGGTTTATCTCATAAACGTGCTTTAGACGGTGTACGGAAGACTGAAAATGAAGCCCTGATAGATGTTCAAAGTATGGCATGTTTTAACCTAAATTAACTGAGTGAAGTGTTTTCAAAATATTTCAAATGTTTTGAAATTTCTACTGCCTTTTTGTCAAAAAAGTTTATAACCTAAATGTTCGTGGGGACAACACTATTCGACCGCCAACATTGCAGCTATTTTATAACTCAGGAACCACTGAACCGATCGGGACGAATTTAGCACCATTGAAATTGAAATAGCTTACTGCTGAGTAGCCGTGCGCAGGCATTGGCTTTGGCAACCTGCCAAAACCATGCCCTTATGAGATCGGGATCTCGTCTGTGGCTTGGAGCGGTATACCCAGGGGTGTAACTTTTGCTTTTGAGATGGGGGTGCACTTGGTGATGGGGGCGACCTTCAATGAGGATAGGGGCGCTTCCAAGGTGCATAGATGGTGCATACATTATACATTAGCGTCGCCACGGGGGGACAAGCGGGGCAGCTTGCCCCCCCCCCCCCCCCCACCCCCGACCGGGCTTCCCCTGAGATCAATGCAGATCCGATGAGATTTTGGGGTCGGCAAAAAAAATGGGGGTAGTTTTCATGAATGGCTGTAAAGTCAAAATCGGTTGGAGTCGCGAGTCCCAACCAGAGTCGGAGTGAGAGTCGCCAACATTTTCAGGACTTTGACTCCAGGCTCGAACGTATCATAACTTTGATTCAATCCATGTCTTGGCTGGTGTTAGCTGAATTTTACACTCGGTTTTCAACACTGTTGTGGAGCTGGGACTTGGGAGCGACCCCCTTACCTCCTCTCGGGAGCAGCGCTCCGTCCACGCGCAGAGACCGGGTCCGTCTAGTACCTACGCTGACACGAAATTTTAGTGTCAAGACCATTAGCGTCGCCACGGGGGGGGGGGGCAAGCGGGGCAGCTTGCCCCCCCCTCCCCAACCTTCAACCGGGCACCCCCTGAGATCGATGCAGATCCGATGAGATTTTGGGGTCGGCAAGAAGTGGGGGTAGTTTTGAAGAATGGCTGTGAAGTCAAAATCAGTTGGAGTCTTGAGTCCCAGCCAGAGTCGGAGTGAGAGTCGCCAAAACATTCAGGACTTCGACTCCAGATTCGAACATATCAAAACTTCGATTCAATCCATGTCTTAGCTGGTGTTAGCTGAATTTTACACTCGGGTTTCACCAGTCTAGCACGCTGACACGAAATTTTAGTGTCAAGACCTAGCTCGAAAAATTCGGGGTTGGGTTGGGGTCGTTTCCGACTCTGGCCAAAGGTCTGTGACATGTTCAAGTGCCGTTAAAGTACCACAGGGCTAACGAGGGCCGTGCGTAGGCTCCTAAAAAGTCCCACTGAACTCTAAGAAGGGATCCCACGCTAGCTTCCGAGGGACCCAAACTGACCTCTGAGGGCCCTCAGGCCGGCACTTATGAACACCACTACGATCTTCCACCGCTGATTCTGAAGGCTCGGGCGCAAATCTTTGAGAGCCACTTTGGCAGTCCTTTTAAGGGCCTCCGCCGGTCTCAACAGCCCCATATTGGCTTCTGAGGGTCCATCGGTGTGCAAGGGGCGGACCCATGGTAGTCTCTGAGGGCCCTTTCGACTTTGATGACCATCCTTACGACAGGCCTATGAAGACCTACACGGGCCTTATCATAGAGGGGCCACGTGTGCCTCTGAGCAGGGCTGCGAGGTCGGGGTCGGAGTCGGTCGGAGTCGACAGCTCTGACCGGAGTCGAAGTCGGTTTTGGAAGCCGGGGTCGGATTCGAGTCGAAGGCACCGATAAATCCATCACGGAAACTGAGCATGCTAGAATATGGATTTTTAGAAGGGCGAACCGATTCCCTGGATCATTTGCAACTCTTTTTTTCTGGATAAGGTTTGGGATCATCTGCACGGACCCGTCCGAGGGAAAGAGGGGGAGGGGCCCCACAGACCCATTGTATCCTTCCCATTAATAGGCTCTACCCTGCTAAACTAACGTAACGGGTAATGCGTTTTTAACTGACGTAACTGATTTTGCCCAGGAAATCCTAAAAAATACTTTCTACATTTCATAGCTAGAGGAAAAACTGCATCACCATTGCATTCCTCGCGCGCCATGGCGCGTCGAGTGACATATAAAACGTGTAAGTAATGACTATAGAAAGGCATGATTAAAGACCAAATTGGATTTTGTCCCCCCCCAACCGAAAATCTCTGGCGACGCCTATGGATGCAGATGAGTCCAATGGTACAAAGTTGGGTATTATGAAATAAAATTGAATTCGTTTGCACGAATATCAATCAATCAATTGAATTTATAACGAATGGCATTTTACTTTTTTATTCCAACCTCTTATAGAATTGGGGTGCCCTTTTTATGCTCGTCGACTGGCGAGACCCACTTTTGCTGGAATCACCTTTTTCATTGGGCGCCCTTCTACTGCTGGGGTCGCCTCTCCCTCTCTCCTGCTGAGGTCACCCCTCATTCTGCTCGGCGAGACTTACTTCTGATTGGCGCTCCTCCTCTGCTGGGGTTTCACTTTTCTGCTGGAGTCTGACATTTCCCTTGCCGGGTATGCCCTATTTTTGCTAAAGGCGTCCCACCACCTCTGCTGGGGGCGCCCCCGGCCCCACTGCTGCTGGACGAGCCCAACTTTTGCTCCAGGTGCCCCTTTTGTATTAGGGCGCCTCTCTTTTTTAGGCATCCCTCTCCCGGTAGGGCGCCCCTTTCTGGTGTGGCGCCCCTTTCTGCTGGGAGCGCTCCTCTTCTTCTGGGGGCGCCCCACTACTGCTGGACGAGCCCAACTTTTGCTTGAGGTGCCCCATTTATATTGGAGTGCCTCTCTTCTTCTGGAAGCATCCCTCTTCTGGTGGGGCGCCCCCTTTCTGCTGGGGTGTCCTTCTTCTGCTAGGGCACCCCTCTTCTGGTGAGGCGCCCCTTTCTGCTGGAGTCGCCCGTGTTCTACTGAGGAAGCTCTTCTACTGGGCGAATCCATGCTTGAGGTGCCTCATTCCTACTGGGGGCGCCTCTCCTCCGCTGGGGCGCCAGTCTTATGCTTGACGATCCCAACCTACGTTGGAGGTGCCCTACTTCTGCCTCGGGCGCTCCACTTTTGCTGAGAAAGTCCCGCTTTTGCCGGGGTGCCCCTTTCACCCATTTTTGGGGGACGATACGACTGGACGCTTCCCAAGCCCGCAAGCATCACGACGCCGGTCACGAGACGGAATGTAGCCGGGAAATCACCCTCGCCATCTGCTCAAGAGCTTATCGGTGTCGGGCGGCGTGTGGTGCGCCGCTTAGCCTATGGGGGTGCACTTTGACGTGATGGGGGTGCACTTTCAGGGGATGGGGGTGCACCTGCACCCCCATACATATAGAAAGTTACACCGCTGGGTATACCTATACAATCACGCGGCCGTCCGCTGGATCGGGTCGCCGGAATAAATAGTTTGGAACGGATCGCGCCTCTGGCTGGCGGCTACTGCACGAATCAAGATAGATAGCTTTATCTGCCGTTTGTATATGGTGACTTCAGGTGACCTTGGTGACCTTGAAAGGTAAATTTGTAATTGACTATTTCGCCTGTTGCAGCCCATCTATAACTCAGGAACTATGGGGCGATCGAGACGAAAACGGCACCAGTTGATCCGTCGTATACGAATTCATCAGCCGTTTCAAATATGGTGAGTTAAAGTGACCTTGGTGACCTTGGGAGGTCACCTGAGCGTTTTCACCTATTGCATCCATTTTATAACTCAGGGGCTACTGGGCCGATCAGGACGAAAATGCCACCTGTCGACAGAGAAGAATGATGGGTGGGGGAGGGGTGATGGAAAGGGAGAGGGAGAGGGAGAGGAGAAAATCATGCTTACCCGGGGTGTATCGTATCGTCATCTACAACTTCCATCCGTTTAACTTTCGATTAGAATTGTCGCGTCAACGGTGAGCCGAGCGCGAGCGAGGTCGGGTGGTACGGGTCTGTGGCGCTATTCGCAACAAGCACTGCTTAGCGGGGCACCCGGGCCCACAGACACCCCTTCTCCATCCGGACTTGATTTCTTAAAAAAAAAAAAAAACGTTGATAAATCGGACGTGCTCGGTGTTGTCACATAAAACTGTAATCGCATTCTGACATCTGACCCCATCGGTCCGAATATAACCTAATAAGTGGACGCTGTGCGCGCAAGTCGCCTCTCCAATGGTATCGATATTTCATCCCGTGGCCAAGCAAAGGTTGATGGTTGATGCTATGATGACCTTTTTGGTAAATGAGGACTGGATTTCTGCCGAATTAGACACATTAGCCAGCCAATGGTCTCCTGAAAAGGTTAATGCGATGGAATCGCGATGATTCTGACAGATATTTTAGAAATGCTCGTTGATCCCTCTCCAACACAAGAAGCGAATAGTAGTTTCGGTATTTTTTATACTTTGAAAGTGACCGGTGTCAACTAGCATGTTTATCATCAATCTATTTTCAATTCATGAGCTTCTACTCACTATCCCCGCTGAATGCTAAATTCAACCAGATTAGCCAGGTAGAAGGCCCATGCATGTTGCCTTAAAACACACAACACAGCCTTTGAAGTTGTATCAACAAAGCTTACATCACAGACATAGCTTGGTGATACCGTTATCAAAGGCCATCTCCCTGCACCCTGCCCCATTATCGAGCTTCTCGCAATGTCAGTTACCTACCCCTCAATTTTTATGTGATATGTAAAATGAAGTGGATGAGAACTTGTCCTGTGTAGCGCGTCTTCCTTATCAAGATTCAGTAGCCATTGTCAGCAGCTCGCGTTCATTTGGTTGACAAAGTACCGAGATGATGTTCCCCAAAGCGGTGACGACGCCTCCGTCGGCGTACTGGGGCCTACGAACGGCCACTAATAAGGTCTGCATGGGGCGGCGGCCGGCGCGGCGGCCGGCGGCGACGCCGGTTCATATCGATTTGGGCCCCAGAGCGGGGCTTCAGAGCGGGAACGCCACCTGCTGCCGACCGACCGACGGTCCGACCGACCGACGGAGCCACCGCCGTCTCACTGGGCGCCGCCGCTCGTCGCCGCGCGCTCTCGTGTGCGCCACCTTCGTCTCCATCGGCGGCGTGCGTCGCGTCGGCTTCCTGGTGATCGTCGGCTCAGTCGCGCTCGGCTGACTCAGTCGTCGCCTCGGCAGCTGGGAGAGCGTCGTGTATAGGGAGTGGCCCAAGAGTGGGCCGAGTCGCCCGTCCAGCCGAGCCGGATTTTGAAGAACGAGAGAGGTCTGTGCGGTCTGGCGGGTATAGGACGTACAAGCTGCGGCCTTCGGCATGGATAAGGACACGCTGACGAAGCAGATTGAGAACATGAAGCACCAGGCCTCGATGGAGCGATGGCCACTGAGCAAAAGTATTGCCGCGTAAGTTACATTGTCAAAAGTGGGATAGGTGTGCTTGTGTCATTTGGGCATTTCTCTCTATAAGTCTCATTGTCCATTGCATAGGTATGTAGGTATTGTGTTATATGGCTGTTTTTTCCCGTTCTTTGACTTTCTTTGAATTTTTCTCGTTACTTGATTTGATGCTGAAAGCGGGATTGTCGTATTTGTGTGTTGTCATGTCTCTCATGTGAGACTCATTGTCCAATGTCCATTGTACAATGTATGGTGTGATTTGACTGTTTCCTCCTGCTTTTAGATGTCCTGGATTGCCTGGAAGCTTTTAATTAATATGACTGACATTCACTGACAGCAAAATGTTCATAAGTTATTAATAAACGGTAGTTGTCCTGTTATAAGGACATCATCTTGTGTGCCAATATACATAGGATATCAAATATTGCTATCGACACTGCGACCCGATTTGCCCTTTCAACGACGCATAGCATGTTACATTACCCGCTCCTTTTCCGCATGAACTGTACGACTGTTTGATGTGCGAACTGCGAGCCCAGCAGGCTTCCTGGACTCTGGTGATGAGGCGTGAAGAGAGGACTAACATGATCTGACGCTACCGAGCCAGCGACACATTTCGCTGTTTGATCTTACACGCACGATTACGGTAGCTGACTTACCTACCTGTTTTGCTTGACATTAAACGTGTTCGGGTGATGTTGATATGTTATTTAACGTCACTTTGATGTTAGCCGGCGTGACTGCAGGGAGTGTTCGTTGGCATCTAATCTGGTCGTTGACGATATACTTTTGATGTTGTGGCCAATAATTACCTACTTGCTGCACTGCAGCCCCACTTTCACAATGTACTGTATTACCTCTCCGGAGTAAGGTAATTAGTCGACAATAGGCGGAGCTGTAGGAGTATATTATGGGAGCCAAAGGCTGCGAGTCAATTAGGAGCGTAGGTGTCGCAATGAGGGCACAAAAGAAACTGCAGATGTCGAAGGCGTTAGTCGATAGGGGCTAGCATGGAAGGTATTGTTCCTTGCTGCTTTTGTTTTTGGGTAACTTAATTACGCCTGCTCATTACATCCTTGGTCAGTAAGTTACTATCCTTGGATACGCAATACGCATGCCGTAAACACAATTACCTTTAACACCTGCGGACTGCACCGTATGGCGTCATTCGGGCTATACCGTAAGACCACGTCCCGGGCCAGTGTGATCGATATGGATTCCTGTGAATAATGCTGTGAGATGTCGAACAAAGGGCAAAACTGTTTAGCGGTCGTTTCGTCGAATGGCTATTGATTATGTCCGAGTATGGCTGGACGCTGATCCGACAATTACAAACCGAAGTGGCATCGAGTTATTGAAGAAGGTAGTTAATTGGTTTTGGGCGGCATACTGCATTGTTTCTCACTGCAGGTCCGTCATACATCGCTCTTATATTGCAGAAAGGAAAAATAACATGTGACTATCTTCGAACTGAGAGATGTTGTGGGCACTTCTAAGCGGTTATATGGAAAATGTTTCGTCGTCAAGAGACTGAATGAATTCGTAACATCGCTTCCGTTATCTTTATTACCATGTTTGTTGTTTTATGATGAGCTCCCTACCCCTCTCTATCTCTCTCACTCTCATCTCCAAGTGAGTTTACAAATGCCCTCTCCGTTTTCAGACTGAAGGAGTTTATTGAAGAAAATGAGAAGACCGACCCACTTATCTACGCAGTCGATAAGAAGAACAACCCGTGGGCAGAAAAAGGAAAATGTCTCGTCATGTAGCCCCGAAGGCACTGGCTGCTGTGTGATTACGTGACCAGTTGACCATCGCTACTCAATAACAGGAAATAACCAAAGATCCCTGATCATCGCTCGGAGCTAGGGGCCTGTCAGGGGCAACGATGCCGTGCATCCGATCTCAGCTTTGGAACCGGGACTGAGCTGGTGAACAGGGGTGCTTGAAGATGAGCTTGAATCAGGGTATTTGACTTTGTTGACGGCGATTGATTGAGGGCATCTATCGGGAGACAGCTGGGAGTTGTCAGTGGTTTTAACTTGATTAAACTGCAAGTGATGATCCACTTGTGAATGTTTGATTTCATGAAACATGTAGGCACTTTATCATTGATGGTCGTTGAGGATGATAGGAGGTGTTTAGTTAAAATGTGTTTTTCCCATGTTGCCAGTAGGCGTGCGCCGACAAAGGTGGCTTCATATTTTTGGAGCTCGGTACCTTGCTTTCAAATTTGTTAGCACATTATATATCGGCTACTGAGTAGGCAAACCTACTAAAACATCAGTCATCACACACATACTACTGTGAGATTTAACACCGTCCATATTAAGTTCACAGATATGTCCTTATTGTTTGTAGTTATTTTCGTGCGTTATTTTGTCATGCTTTTGTGTGCAATACCTACCTCACATGCGACTCTATAAACACATGTTATCTGTCCCGTATGTGCATATTCACTCAAAATCTGTTTTGCGTTAGCGAGGTGTGTACATTGTCCAAAAAATGGCTTGACCTCAATTTCGAATACATTATAACATTTGTGTAATGTGTGTGTATGCTTTTTTACGTGCGCTATTAGCGCTCAAATGTACGGTAAATCCAAAAATGATTTTTTAGTATCACGGACGAAAATTTTGCCTGTCCTTTGCGACGCATTGCATAACTGTTTTTAATACACATCATGTCACAGCATGAGATATAGAGCTGTGAGGTAACGTATGCCTTTTCCCGGGCACACATGTCGTTTGTTACAAATGGAATCTTGTCACTCTTATGTTGGATAGAATCCGGGCATCTGTAAAGGATTTCTGCAGCAGAATAACCACGAGTGCTCCTTTCCCCGAAACCTTGATGAAATAATGTGTGAACTTTGCAATGTGAAATGGCTTTTCGTCTGGACCATATATTGGCGCCCAGCAACAGACTTGTTTAAAGTTTCAATAACAAACGGATCAAGCAAAAGTTCAGCGCATTTTCAGAAATAGACAATGTCGCCATTTCTTTGTGAATGCAGATTGCACACCGGTTGCAAACTGCTTCATTTGCTTAGGTATGCATGTGGTGCAAAGATGCCCAATATCATCTTGACCACACTCGCGAGGTCATTTCATTTAAAAAAAATGTATCGATAACTTTCTAAATAATTTACGGAAGCTTGACGAAGCTGTCTACCTGAAACTATAAAACTTCGTTACACCCAGCTCTTACACCCAAGCCTTCTCTGTTCGCCTTTCTCAACACAGATCAATGGCACCGACTGATCCTTTGTTGATGCAGTGAACTCCCCGGGATCAGCCCCGGTGAAGGGATACAGAGTGTCCGGGAGATATTGGCGACGGTGCGGTCCAGTTCGATCCTCCGGTGAGGCCGCGAGACGTGCGTGTTTTGGTGTGGAAGCGACTCGCAATCGTTATAGTGAATTGGCTGGGTGCTGTTTGAAGCCGCTTGACCGTAGCACGGATGGTCAAGCTGCTACTTGGTTGACGCCAGTGATTGCCACATTCCAGCAGAATATTGTCATTCACAGAACATTCTTCAGACAAACCGTGCCACCTCGATAGTCGTTTGATTATGTCTTCTGACACATTCCTATCCACATACCAAAGGCCAATAAACGGGGTGATTCTACCGATCTGCTCAAAGAGACGTTTCAATCAGTGTGTAGCTTCATAGTTATAAACCTAATATCCAGTACGGTTACAACTTACAATGTTCCTCCATCCGGCAAGTATTCTCTGTATGTAATGTGCGCCCACTCCAGTGCACTCACGGATGCTTACCTCCGCCAATAAAACTCTATGGCCACTCCGATTATCCTTGGAGGCCATTTCTTTCCATTCCCGCTGCTCTGGCAGACGGTTACTCTTAGCGACGGGTGGTGCGCTCAGGTCAAAGGTTGCCTCGCCTCGGGGGGGATTATGGTGACCGAAGCCCCACCAAAGCCCGACGGAGCACCTGTGGGGGCTCTGACGGCGACAGACTATGGATGGGGGACGAGGGAGGAGGAGGGGGGAGACGAGAGAGAGAGAGAGAGAGAGAGAGAGAGAGAGAGAGAGAGAGAGAGAGAGACGAGAGAGAGAGAGACGAGAGAGAGAGAGAGAGAGAGAGAGAGAGAGAGAGACGAGAGAGAGAGAGAGACGAGAGAGAGAGAGAGAGAGAGAGAGAGAGAGAGAGAGAGAGGGGGAGGGAGGGAGAGAAGGAGGGGTGACAAATAAATGGTGATTGCCATTTTATAGGTGGAGACGGCTTACCTAAAATTATAAATAGACTGTTAGTACTGGTGAACTGTTTCAGATTTCTATTACACATTTTCAATTAGAATGAAGAAGTAATTCTGTCTAATTCTTTTGGCCTTTTTGTAAATATACTTTACCATGAGGCTTAGGTTTTAATCACATTTATATTTTTCATTCTTTCTAAGGGCAAATAAGTTCATCCTCAAGCTTATGACAGAAACTCCTTTATTTCAACCTAGCCTGCTGCCACAGTTTGACCGTGCAACATATCCTGCATGATTAAAAAGAACGGATAGAAAAGGAGGCAGTCACAGTCAGTACGGCAAAACAAAACTGCAAACCTGAGCAGCCAGTCCCTTGAAATCGCGATCGATTCCCCGCGCGACGAAGGTGGATGGGGTCTGTCCATCGACGCGACGTTTTATGCCTTTATCTGAACGCCTCGTTTACTCCTTTACGGAGCCCATCAAACGGATGTCTGGCTGGGTGATCGCTCCACCCAAAAACTGTGCGCCCGGAAACTACCAAATGGGCCGCTGTCAGTACAATGTCACAAAAAGCGGGGACACACGATTAACTCCTACTGATAGCAAAAATTTTGTTGTCGTTTAGCTTACGGAGACACTTTGAGCGCGGTTTGCCAACATTGGCAAGTTTGACCAAGCAGGCCATTAAATCCAAGATAAGTTCCAATAAATAGACAAAACCCTACGTAGGCAAGGCAAGGCAAGGCAACTCTACGTACGTTCGTACGTCTTGATGAAATGCGGTCGAATCACTGTAACGGCGCAGGTAAACATTGCCCGGTGACCTGCTAAAGACCATGGGGCCACAGATAACAGTAGTACTACTACTGTTACTGTTACTACTGTTACTGTAGTGTTACTGTTATCTGTGCCAGGGCTAATGCAGAAACGTTTAAATAAAAAGTAATGTGCAGAAATTGTGCCTATATCGATGGCGCGATGAGTTACATATTGTGACTAAGATGGGATTTTTTGACGCTGTGTAGATATTTAGGATTGTCCTGCAGTCATGCCTACTTCTTGACCGATGGCGATGGCCATTGCTTGAAGACTTATTGGAGCGAATGTTTGCGATTCATTGCAGCAGATCACTTATCCAACAGAGAAAAATACACAGAGGGTTCACGATATATTTCATGAACCACAGCCGTTGGGTACAGTTTTGGGTAAAAGCCATGTAGTGAAGATGACCCGAAGGCAGAACATGGTCGGCTGCGCTCCGGTTTCGTGAACGGCTCCCGTAGTTAATGACAGGCCTGGTTAACCTGATGACTGATGATGCATTCAGCCTCTTCCAATGGCTTGAACCTAGAAATAGAGACAGCATGTCAGGGCCTTTTCCGGTGTTCAGTGTAGATTCGCTGGCAGGCTACAGGCTAGTTCGGGCTCAGGCCGCTCAGGCGTTGCAGGCTAAGCTACTGTAACTGTAGGTGTCGCTGAAAACGCAATATACTCGTAGATGGCAGCATCTGATCGTCCTACTGGCCATCACTGCTCGTTACGCGAGGCACAAGATAGCTATTGAAGTGGAAGCTTATAATTCTGTCACACTTGGAGACAACAGCAATTACAGAATTATGTTATACGCACCATGAAACAGGCTCCTCAGTTCTCAGTGTCACTTGCATTGAGGCAAGTTATTCACTGAGCCCCGTATGGCAGGCCTCTGTGGCCTCAGGAGAGGTGAATATGTGCAGATGTCACCATCCTTCAGGCAGCTAGCTCTGTGGCCTGCCGGAGAAGACGACGGCCTTTTCCATCGACCCCCACAGCTGTGGAAAGATCAGTTCAGGTCATGTTAGGTCAGGTCAGGTCAGGTCACAGAGGTTGAAAGAGAACATCTCGCTATTCGGAGCACAGGATGGCAGACAGAGCAACCGGATGGTCATCTTATGATCTCGATATGGCCACTGAAGCATGTAGCATCTATGACAAGTTACACTGACCTGAATGGTGACTTTGCGTTTGGGTGACAGTGACAGGCGCAGGCTGCGCAGGTCCTCGAGGAGAGCCCAGTCGCACATGGCGCAGCAGCCGGCCACGTTCAGCCTCTCCAGAGCGGGTAGGGCGGTGATCAGCCTGTCGAGACGGTCAAGGTCAGGTCAGACTGTTCTACGTCAGATCAGACTCTCCGAATGCCGAATGAGGTCAGACTAGTCCGTTTTAGGACAGGAGGTAAGGTCAGACTGATCTGGCCCTGGGTTAAGTCCAATTGGCACGAGTCAGGTCAGACCGACCCTGTTGCGTCAGTCTGATCAAATATCATGTCAATTTGTTCACACCAGGTCAGGGCAAGTCACGTAAGGTCACCTTGTGACCAGGAACGACCGAGATGCCCGAAGATAGTTACTATGTACTATTGCTCTCCTTGTTCCACTACTCCCCGCCTCTCCTACCCACTCCTTCGACTCACCACTCCACAGCAGCAGCATTGAAGCTCATCTGAAGCGGACCGCGGCGGCGCGGGGTCTCCCCTAGACTGAGCTCTCTTAGGGAGGTGATGCGCTGTAGACTTTCGACAAGTTCGGTAGCGTCTCGTACCACAGCCGACCATTGGACGTTTATCAGGCGTACGTCTGTCAGCTTGAGGTGACGGAGGTTCTTGAGACGGTGGAGGGAGGCGACTGACCATGGTGTGACGTTACAACCTGCAGAGAGAGAGAAAGAGAGAGAGAGAGAGAGAGAGAGAGAGAGAGAGAGAGAGAGAGAGAGAGAGAGAGAGAGAGAGAGAGAGAGAGAGAGAGAAAGGGGGAGAGGGGGAGAGAGAGAGAGAGAGAGAGAGAGAGAGAGAGAGAGAGAGAGAGAGAGAGAGAGGGAGAGGGGGATAGAGAGGAGTGATTTTGGCGTACACTACTGAGCGGGTGCTAAGCGTTGAAGTCACTACAAAACACCACAGTACCTATTGATCGAGATAGAGGTCAGAAACCACAATAATGGTGTTGAGGTAAGGAATCACATCTGATCGCTCGCCGCTGAGGTCGAGCTTCATGTCAGATCAGTTTATTAGCTACTGAGGTCAATTAAGGTCAGATGAGATCAGGGCGTCGTTTCATAAAGCAAGTCCGTAACTTACGCCGGTTTTTGGGCTTGTATTGCAAACACATGTGAAGGCTGAAGCGATAAATTTATTCCCCCTTCTCCCTTCTGTTCTTGCTTGCAAAACAAATAAATTCAACGATTCAAACTACCGTCCTCGCTTCACAGGCAATTGCAATACAAGACCAAAAACCCGGCGTAAGTTACGGACTCGCTTTATGAAACGAGGTCCAGGTCACCCCACTCACCACTGAGGTCGAGGTAGGTCAGGCCGGGCACCAGGTCTGGCAGCTCCCGCACCAGCTCGGCAGGCACACTGCTCTCGGCCAGATCCAGCCTCTCCAGTCTCGGCCAGCGGGACAGGGCTAGCTCGACCGCCACCCAGTCTATGTACATCTCTCCGGAGAGGTTCAACCTCCGCAGGTCCGGCAGGCTCGTCTCCGCCAGTGCGGAGGCCCCCTCCACATGACACTCCACCATGCTCAGTGTGGTTAAAGAGGGAGGCAGAGCGGCCAGCCAGCTCCCGTCGAGGACCGCGGTCCGCACCAATCTCAGAGCACGCAAACCGCGGAGATGACAGGCGGCCACCTCAGCCAAGTGTTCCTCCCCGTCTGGGGGTAGGGTCAGATCGGAGAGACGCGGGCAGCGGGTGCAGAGACGCACCATGGACGCCTTGGAGACACGGAACGACGTCAGGTCGATCGTCTCCAGAAGACGGCAGTGGAACCCTGCGGAAGCACAGGGTGTAGATAGTGGTAGCCAATTGGAGGAAGGGTCGGCAGGTAGGAAAGTCGGGATGATGTGCTGAACCCGTGACAGTGTACGAGGGACATCAGGAAAGACTGGTAGGGGGAGAACTGATGGTGCTTGTTTCCGATCAGATGCCGCTGATAATACGCGCGACTGAACTGACAGCATATGGCATGTTTTAAACGTTACTCTTACTCTATAAATTATTTATTGTTCTCTATTAAGCTGGGAACATCCTTGGGACAACTAAGTTTCCATATATTTGCATTTGAAAAAGCCAGCCTGCACTTTTCAAGCAGCACTGCGCTGCTGCCGGCTATTTTGCTGCAAATGGGTTCGGGACTTTTGGGCGAACTTTCGTTAGTTGAGCTCAACTCAGAACAGGATCTTTGGCGTTACAAGTCTATATCAAAAGTCCGAAACTGTTAACTGATATTGTATGTTCCAGAGAGTATAGGCATGTGTTTTCTGGAGTCAAAGGCTGGAGTCGGTCGCAAATATACGTATCGTTTGATTATTTACGCCCAACAGGTAAGTTCATTTTAACCTCTACCGCTCGGAGGCCGTTACTGAAAATCGGAGGGCGGCTTAACTGATAAATAAGAATGAGAAAGAGGATCACAATTCACAATACACAAATAAAAACATTTCTATGGAAATATTAGTACGAGACAGATTGCACATATATTGATAATTAAAAAAAAAAACAGACGACACAGCCACACAGTTTGCAGAGTCTCACCGACGATGTCGACCTTCAGTGACCTGAGCCGAGGCCCGGTGACGCGCAGAACTCTCAGCTGGGTCAGCCGGGGCACCATACGGCACAGGGAGCGCTGGGTCACGTAGCTGCCCCTCTTCAGCGTCAGCTGTCGCATGGTGACCGTGTACTGACGGCGCAGCAGGTAGTTGACCGTCTCGCGCCAGCGGGAACATACTGCAGGGGCAGACGGGATGGGTGTGGGGCTATAGATCGACATAGACTGGGACAGGGATACGCTCTACGGGTCGCAGACGCATTGCGATATACTTCTACTACCCTGAGGAAAGCTACCTGCAATTTACATAAAGCATAAAGTCGACAACAGAGATGGTACACTTAACAAGACGATAGAAATTACATAAAAAACGCCTGCAGTCTGGGACATATATATCCCACTTTTGGCTTGGCGGTTTCTGGCTAAACGAAATCAACAATAATAACCCGCGCCCCGTTGGGCTCTGCCGAGCAACGCGCCCGGTTGGGGGGGGCCATTTTGGCCCCCCTAAGATCTCGAGAACCACGCAACATAGCGACAAGCGGTAAACGGCGTTGGATAGCCCCAACGGGGAACTACCTTGTGACCCAATTTTATTGACCTAGGTCAAACCGATGACGTCACAGGTCAGGTCAAAGGTCCAAATTTCACCGTTTACAGGCACTTCAAGAAATGCGTTGTAAAATCGAGTAAAATGCATTTCATTGAAAATCATCAATGGGGAAATGTTCTTCAAACACATATTTTGCTATTTGAGGTCACTGATACCAGGTCAGGTCACAGAGGTCAGGTCACGGGGGGATCACAATATGAAAGTGTCGTGTGATACATGTTTTATGGTCCATTTTACATGACAAATGCGATCATATGGGTCAGGCAGCCTTTGGGGCCAGCTTAGATCACGTTTTGGTCAAGGTCAGGTCAAGGTCAGGTCAAAGTCAGGTCAAATTAGGTCAAATTTCAAAGTTAATATTTTTGCATAAAATGGGTATCGAATCGATGCAGCTCGTCACGGGGAGTTCAATGGTGGTCCTTGTTTTGCCGTACGTGGTCTAGAATTGCTAAAAATTGAGTTCAAAAATTTGACGTCATCATTTTTGAACAGTTTTTTCGCTATAACTTGGCCAAAAAACGAGATATCGATCTGAAATTTGGTATGTATATAGAAGAGCGCTGGGACTATCACATATATTCCGGTTTTTTTCGAAATTCGGAAATTTTTTGGATTTTTTTAAAGTTTTTCTAAAAAAAATCCATTTTTTGAATTTTTTTTGGTCAAAAACCAAAAATTTTGAAAATCCGAGATAGCAGTTTTTTAGCGCCGCTTTTTGTCTACTAGACTATATAAAGAACTTTGAAATTGATTGATAACTGTAGATTTGGTGAGCGTTTCAAGATTGCATGTTTTTTGCTCATTTTTGCTCGAACATGACCTCAGTTTGACCTCAATAACTCCTGACCTAAGGTGACCTAAGACTTGAAATTTGGTGTGAAGGTGTCAAATTGATGCCCGGGAAGGTACTGAAAATTTGGCGGCGCTGCGCGCCGCTGTTTTTTTGCTATTCAGGAAAAACCACAGGGGGGGGCCAAAATGGCCCCCCCAACGGGGCGAGGGATAATACTCTTCTCCGGAGGCACTTACCCTTCCCTTACGGCAATAGCATTCCCTTCCCTAGCGGCAATAATCTCTCCTTTACGGCAAGAATTTACCTCTTACGATAATAACCCCTATCCCCCTTGCGATGATAATATCCCCCTCGCCAGGCTCGTATCTCTCCTACCTGGGGCGATGGGCAGCAGGTCGCGCAGCTCCAGGAAGCTGAAAATGTAGCAGAGCAGCTCCTGAGGTAGTCGTCTGGTGACATCTGAACCGGTGGGGTCGGCGGCTGGTGACAGGAACTGCCACAGAGAGCGCTCCTCGGGCTCCGGGTCACGGGTCCACTGGAGACGCACGAGAGAGATGACATCACGGGACGGGGATGACGTTTTACGTTAGTTTTACGACGTACGAGGGAGGTTACGTCATCTCATCCGACGAACATAATGCTACGCCACACACCCGTGCATATGCGGCACACCAGATAATGGCGTTCTGACGCTTTAGACCGCGTAGGAAATTGATTTTATGCCGTTTTCTGACGCAGCTGTGCATACTCGCATGACTGGGATATTCACGTGTAACTGGCTATAACCACCTACTTTCTCATTCTGGATTAGGAGTAAATAACCCCATTGGCTTAAGTCTTATTACCTGCAAGTACCTATAAAGCGTATTCGGGAGTGATGTTCCCGGTTGTTTCTCATCCACCCGAGCCACTACTAACCCGTTTATCTCCAAGCAGGAAGACGGGAGTATGAGTCTGATCCACATGGCGAATCAAGCCGCCTTTACCGCCGCACAAATACTGAAACACAAAATACCGATGACTGAATAAGAAAAATGATATAGTGAAATGCGACAAGCACGTGAAATGCGACAAGCACGCGATTGAGATCAAGACGGTGTATAGACGAATTCGTACCAATAAAATATTTACTGGGGCTCGGCGTTATTCTCCAGAGCGATTTAAAGCTTTTCCATGTTTTAATTATTCCTTTTATCTTCTCACTGCGCGACGGCTTACGGTATTTTACAATTTTTACTCACGGTCTCATCATCTTGCATTATTTGACTTACTCTGCCTAATTAACTATTATGCAAAAATACTGTTCACTGCTCAGTTAAAGTATATCTAGATCATTAAACGAACTTTTGTTTCCAATAGGTACCAAGAACTTCGTGAATTATGACACCTACCATGTACCCTGTAATTATGCCCTTATCATCCGGGATGAAAGCCTTAGCCCTTACGAACTGGTGAAATTAGGCCGTACACGTCCTCAGTCAATACTCACCCCGACTCCGCTCTGCGAGGGCCGCTCGAACAGCGGCGTATTTCGGATCTCGGGAGTTCGCATTGTCGGCTGGGCCACCTCAGCGTACCACCTGGCCCAGTCGATACTCTCATCAGCCCACTCAAATAACGGAGGCATTGTTTGGACTCGCGGATGACTATCACTTCAACTATCACACTGCTCCCAAAACGGCTAAAACGGTAACAACCTCTGCTCGCCCACTTCGATAAAATGCTAAAACTCGGCACCGTCACGCTTTAAAAGAGATAAAACCGTCAACAGACCCTCATGACGAGCCCCGTCCCTCCCTCCCTGCGCTGCGCTTCACTCCGCTGCCGCCCGACCGCGCCCGCCGCAGCACCAAAAGTGATCCGCCCCCGGGCGGAGGCGCCGACCTGACCTGGGTCGCCAGAGGCGCGTCCAGCGACCGAGAAAAGGGAGGCCAAGCGCCAGTCGTCTCCATTGATTCGTATTTCAGAGGAATCGATTGTGACGAATCGACATGAATCGGCTACGCTGGCCATACGTAGACATTTATAGAATGTCTCCACAGGGCTTAGCACCTCATGGACTTGTATACTATAGAGAGCTCGTAAGAGCACGCAGAGGTGTAATGAATGACGAATTGTGATAATCGTATTTATTGTTTATAACAAAGAGCTGTTTGCAACGCGACAAAACTCGTCGCCTTGCACAGTTTTGTGAATTCTACACACATCCACATAGGCAGGTTGGTATTGGTATAGTTGGCAGCGCTGGATGACAACCGAACAGCGGCCAGGTATGCAACAACGTCGAGTATTTTGTCCCCTGCACGACGCGCAGCGGTGGCATTTAAGCTCCCGTGCAAACCGTGCTCTCTTGCTTCTCGGGTTACATGGTGGTGACAGTCCAGCCCAGAACGGCTCAAATCAGCCTCGGAGAGAGAGAGAGAGAGAGAGAGAGAGAGAGAGAGAGAGAGAGAGAGAGAGAGAGAGAGAGAGAGAGAGAGAGAGAGAGAGAGAGAGAGAGAGAGAGAGAGAGAGAGAGAGAGAGAGAGAGAGAGAGAGAGAGAGAGAGAGAGAGAGAGAGAGAGAGAGAGAGAGAGAGAGAGAGAGAGAGAGATGCAAGTGTCTGGGGATGGATGGGTAGACCCCAGGGAACAGCTCCATGTCTGGCGGCAAGGACGGCTCAGCTGCTCCATCTCCAACTGCTGAGTTCGTATCGCCGGCCCTCTGGAGTTTGGGGTCACCGGAGCGCGGTTCGAAGCAGTCTGTCTGCGTTAAGCGCTACTGTTCCTCGGGCGCGGGCTCGGTAGCGTCATCCGTCGGATATCTCCTTTGATACACTCCCAGGTACGCCATATCGCGCTCCAGCTTGCTCAGCCGCTGCTGGGTGCGGTTCTGGTCAGCCCTCAGGCCCATCAGCAGGGTCTCCAGCTCGGCGCGCAGTGCGGCCATGCTGCGCGCGTGCTGCTCGCCCAGCCGCATGGCCACCACGCGGATATCGGTCTCGGAGACACAGGAGACGTGACCGAGCGACCAGAGGCTGTCCGAGCCGCATGTCGAGGTAGTGTTCTGTTCGGACGGGTACAGGGCGTAGCCGGCTGCGCAGTTGTACTCGACCACAGAGCGCCAACCGGTGCCAGTCGTCGGGCCGGTCGTCGTATGGGGGATGGTGGGCAGTGACGAACAATTTGCGGCCACGCAGCTAAGACGGGTGGTGCCGCTCTGTAGGTCGGAACACCGGATAGGATCGGAACAGGACGGGCTGTAGCCCGGGTCACACGAGAGTTTGACAGTGCCCGTCTGTGTTGGCTCGTAACGTCCGTGCGCTGGATGACCGAGGAGCGCGCACTCGTCTCCTTCATCATCGTCGGACCTCTCCAGTACTACGACTTCTGCCACTGAGAGCGCCAGGAAGGCGCCTCTCTCGGCCGACACCCGCACCTCGAACTGTCCGACGGTCGACGCCTGCTCAGGGCAAACACAGACTTGCCCTCCAGATACCGGCGGGGTTATCTTGTCGCTGTTCAGATCTTGACACGGACAATCAACCTCATTGTTCAACGTCACGGTCTTGTTCAACGTCCGCAGCGCCACGGCAGAGCGAGTACCAAGCGCACGCACCAGCACCCTATCCACAGTGGCGTTAGCCTCCAGGTGGACAGTCAGCGCCTGGGGGCCGTCGCTGGGTGCCAGCATGCACCAAGTGTCCAGCGAGCCATCTACAGCGGCTTTGCAGTCTGTCATCGGCAAACCAGTGACGGTGATTGGCTGTCCTAGGGCGATATTGCGCCGGCAGACGGACGCGGCCCCGTCCCACCGGCCGGCGCGGCAAGTTCGCCGAAGCCCGCTCAGAGACTCGGCCAGACTGAAACCGCTCTCGCAGACGTAAGTGACTTGACTGCCGTTGAGGTACTCTCGCTTAACATCGATGGGTTTGGTATGTTCGCTTGCCAATGGCGGTCCACATGGCGGCGAACAGTTCAACTCGTCTTCGCCCGCGATGCAGTGTCTGATTCCATCACACACATTACTTCTGAGAATTATGAAACCTGAGCGGGAGCACAGGAACGTCGATGACTTGTGGTTCCATTGGGTCTCGCCTCTGTACGTCCAAGATCGGTACTGATTTCTATCTTCATACCAAAAATCGTAATCGTAATCGTCATCGACATCAGGCGGTGGAGTGTGTTCGACATGCTGCGTTTTCGGGTTTTTCAGTGTGACGGCGCCGCACGTCTCCTCTCCGCGGACACACCGTATCGTGCCCCGCTCAGTAGTGTTCAGACGACACTCTGTGCCCAGCTCTCTGGAGTCCTTCAGCCACCGACAGCCGCCGGCCTGGGACGGCCGGCAGTGGAGCTCGACCTTCTGCTCAGGCCAGGCGTGAACCGTGGGCGTCTCGGCAGAGGTGACCAGCAGAGGCGGAAGCCGGCCGTGCTCCTGCTCGTCACAGGCGCCAGCCCGCGCACCACCTGCGGCACGGGTCACGGGGCCACGATCCTTGCTGTGACATGGAGTCACGATCACTCATATGGCATTAGGTCACGATCGTTATATGTTATGGGTTATGGTCGTCAATGCGTCACGGGGACAGGCATCATTTGTGTCTCGACATCACAGACTCACGGTCACTGCCACGTCACGGGTCATGATCACTGATATGTCACTGGTCAATGTCACTGCCGCGTCACGATGTCGCGGTTACTACGTGCGTCTATGAGATCGGTAATTTGTAATCGGAATTTTGCGAGGCCTCAGATCAGACCATGCGTAATTATTGTGAAAAGCGATAATGTGAACACATATATATTGCACAAACCGGTTTCGATATCACTTCATCAGTGTGATAATTATTGATCGTAATTATTGTATCGGACCCATACCATATTACCCACTATTATACTTACCGAGCGTTGCGGCAATTATCAGGAGGGGAGAGAGTCCCATCTTCTGTTTGGCTCTCACAGTCCGCCTGAGTTCCAGACGCTCCCAACTTTCGATGGCTGATGAGCTATTCTCCTTCCTACCACCCTGGACGGCGCTGGGTGGCAGACTGCCTCCTCCACCGGGGGTGCTGTCCTTCAGAGGGCGCATGACGCGCGTGTTAGTATTGATACGACTGGAAGTTGTGGTCAGTGATACAGACCAGCCCCCTTACTATCAACACTATTGCAACGTGTACCGGCGAGAGTGGGCGACTACGCCCAGCTACTCAGACTCTTGGCTGTGAGGAACTGAGCTCTGCTTAGCTCGCTTGCACGGCCCTTCCCCTTGCTGTCTCGTCCCCAATTGAGCTAGAGTCTCGTAAAAAAAAACGAGCGTGTGCGCCACTACGAGACAAAGCAATTGGTTGCCTATTTTAAGGTCTTAAGTTAACCGGTGACCCCTGAGGTCAGGTCATTGCCTCAAGATTCGGAATCAGTTTTTGGTAAACAACTTCACCAAAAAGGGTCGAGAAACCGCGATTTTGAACCATCGTTTTCGCCATTCTCAGTCGCGTCGAATGTTATACTTTTGTTTGGGTGCGGTCAGCCTCAGGTGTTGACCTCGGGTCGAGTCGAGGTCAGGTCAGGCCACGAAGCTGGTCAAAAAAGATCATATCGCATACTTTTCGATTTTTCAGGTCTTCCGGGATCCTTCGGTGGCTTTCTTGACCCACCAGCTCAATCTGACCAAGACTTCTTGAAGAAAAATTGTTATGACCCGTCAAAAGTTATTAAAAATATAACTGTTAGGAAAACTGTTTTCTATTCGAAAACTATTATGATATAGCAAGAACAATGCAAAAATGAAACGTTGGACACTGCGGGTCATGAAATCTCAATAACACGGCTTCGGATTGTTTTAGCTTGTTCTCGGCTCCAAAATAACAGGGTTCATATTTCCGCGATTGACTTATTATAGTGAGGTCACGTGACCGACCTGACCACAGATGGCCCTTATGCAGGGACTCCGCTGCAGGTTAATAGTCGAAAGATAAGGCTTTAATTAAATACAAGTGCATGGTGAAATAACTAGGTAAGCGAAGACAATTTTTTTTTTGGGGGGAGGTATACGGTTCTTCCCAAAGGCGTCGCGAGCCATCCCCAAGTCAGTCTGTAAGAAGCTGAGAACTCAAGGGGAACTTTGTGACGCGTCTCAAGAAATCGAAATGCATGAAACTAAATGGAGGCCATCTAGAGCACATGCTGTAGAACGGAGAAAAGGCCGGGACCCTAGTGTTTTGATGCAATATTTTGAACATAACAGGTTAGCTAATTATGATCACAATTTCACTTCGTTCTGACGAGCCAAGTTACAGCTGGAGCCCGATTTTTTCTTTTTCCTTTTGTCACACAACCCTGAATTAGGCCGTTAGGTGTGTGCGCTGCCGCTGAGGAACGTCTCCGGCTTCTTTATTACAATCACCGCTGACTGTTTTATCTCGTACGTTCCTTAATCCTTTGTCCTCCGGTGTCTAGTGAGTACAAAATAACTGATAAGTTCATATTTGTGGATTGGAATTTACTCACAGATAATGATATATTCATTATTCATTATTAAATATTATATTTGCCTATTCCTTTTTCATCCATGACATATAGGCCCAAGCCTGCATCGCCGAATTTTTTGTTGTTGAAGCTGTCGAGCATGCTACAAACAATGTAGTTATAGCACAACATCGATGCCGATAAACGATTTGATTGATGATGCGCTCAACGCTAGACCGCCATGAAATGGAAACGAGGAATGAACAAATGCACTTGAAGCTATGACAATCCTAACGATTAAGAGGGTGATGTGATGACAGATCTGACATCATGTCTGCCAGTACTAGCTTGGCCTGCTTGGCCACGATAAGCCAATGAGTTTATGCTGGCCAAATTAGGCATACATTTACTTGCTTGCTCCTTGGTAAATCGTCACCAGCATCAGGACCGTTATTTCTGAATATTGCAAAAATTGCAAATAATCGCCTCTGCTCGCTTTGCTCGGAAAGGGCAAAGGTCAGCTTGTGCACGCGCCTTGCGGCGCGCCGGCTCTGAGCCGAGCCTGGAACTGGCCCTTCCACCCTGGCTGGACCGTCCAGGCTCAGTCACGTGTCGTCTGCCTGGAAACACGTGCCGTGGAAGAGCCCGCCGGCCGCACGCAGCGCACTGCAGACGGTCTTACTTCTCATGGATCCAATGACCCTTAGGCCTTATGCACGGATACGAAATATTTTCCCACGATAGATATCAATCAGCCTTTTTACGCACAACATCTCGATCTCTAGCCTCCAAAAACAGCCTCCGCCGTGACCCTGTCTCCAATCGAGTGAAAAGCCGCCCTGCGCACTCCCCTGCCCCGGCTGGCGGCGGTCCGCGGGCGGCCATGCTGGGTGACGTCACTGTAGCCAGTTGGCCGCGAGTCGTTGCAGAGAGAGGTTGTGCGTGAATTGTGTGCTCTGCTTGTACGGAAAGGAGCCCCGACACTGCCTCAAAATGTGCAAGTTTAACCTGACAGACGCCATTAGCACCAGCATCGGTGAGTAGGACCGAAATCACCCGTCAAAGGGGGAAATTGCACGGGACTTTGTGGACGGCCCTGCCCCCAATCGGCAGAGGCGGCTTCAGGCGAGCTGTCCGAGGGGGTCGGGTCGTGTTATAACCTTTCTCTTGGCGCCCTGTGTTCGCATGTCGTGACGTTTCGTATCTCATATTGTTCTCTCAGTTCCATTAAATGTCCGTGTTGCCTTGGGAAGCAATCCGTGGGGCTGGTTACGTCGGGTAATTGGCTCGCCCCTCGGGGTCGGACAGGGCTCGTATGTGACGCAGTTACAGGTTGAGGTCGTGCCCCCGAGCGACAGCAGGGGATGGAGTGACCTGTCAAACGCGGAAATAATACCAGAGCGGGAACGATTGATATCTTTGAGAGGAATATGGATTGGAACTTGATTGACTTATCTTTAACCATCAGGCAAACCGTACCTTTCCCAATGATTCCTATTTCACCGTCAGTAGGCAATTCAAATTAAAATGAATTAACAATACCAATAAGCACATTTTACCCCATATAGTCGTCCATTGCATAACGCTTCTCGTCGGAAAGGCCGAATACTGGTCCTGTTTTACTCCGTTTCGTAACGCGTGATTACCCAATCAGCCCGTGCAAGAAGGGGGTTGTGTTATCACTGTGGGAGTCCGTTATACCTCGTTATGCTGTTCTCGGGTCGGCGCTGTGTGCCCTTCTTGCACGCACTGGGAGTGAGAGCGCCTGCTCCAGCTGCCCGGAGACGCACTGAGGACCGCAGGGTGGGTGCACGAAGCCAAAGACCAGTCAGGCCTCTGGCCTAGAGAGAGAAAGGGAAGGGCAAATTAAACCAGGCATACGGGGTGCTTTATCAAAGTGCGTTGGCAAGGTAATTTACCCTACGACGGCGGGTGGAGGGTGTCAGGGTGATGGATCAATTATTGTCTTCTTGCCGGTATCTACCTAGGTACCTATTCTCTTGTTGCCGGTCTCCCTAACTCCGTCATTTTCTATCCTCCTCTCTTCCGATCTTTCTTTTCCGTTCCCCTTTCCCTCTCTCTCTCTCTCTCTCTCTCTCTCTCTCTCTCTCTCTCTCTCTCTCTCTCTCTCTCTCTCTCTCTCTCTCTCTCTCCATCCCTTCCCACTCCGCCCTTGCCTGCTCCCCGCCCCACGTCACCCCCTCTCACGTTCTCCCCGCTACCCATCCCTTCTACCCCTTCACCGTTATTCCGGACCGCAGAATGACGTAGCTGGATTACCGTCTGGGTTCCGCCACAGCTGGGACGGTGAATAGTCAGCATGCTGCAGCTGGAAATGTTGTTCTCTAAGTTCTAACCACTCAGCCGTCCGACTTCGCATGTGTGCTACAGCGGCCATGCAGTTTCATGAAACGCAAAGCTTGTGTCATTATCAGCCATTAACCGATGCAAAACATATCGGCTCATACGGATATCGGAGATGTCATGCTTGAGGTGGTATGATGGTATGGGGGCTTTCTTACTGCTGTCGAATTATGTTACTCTTTTCATGTCCGATAATCACCGTGCAGCCGTGGCTCCTCGTGGCCATGTGTTAGCTGTGCTCGTCTCACATCCGTGCCCTGGGTGTTATCGGCCGACCAGACTCTGTGCCTCGGTACTGCGGGCTTGCCTGGACTTTGAACCATTGTCTCAGGAAGAGGAGGCGCTGTTGATAGAGAAGAAGTCGCACTGCCCAACAGAGCTTTGTCGGGGTTTCGAGGGGGGGGGGGGGAATTAGGAGGCCTGACAAAGGGAGTTTTTTATTTATGAGGATTTTTCAGTGACAGGCCAGGCCAGTGAGAGTAGACTTTTGGCGCCTAGAATGGTGGTCTCCTACGTTGTCGTTTCGCCAAGTAATTATGAAGCAAAATAAACGTGGCTCGGATACTAAATGACTCCCCTGGCCCACGGCCCCTCTCGAATTTCAAAGCATCGAGCCGAGCCGTGTGCTGCAGGCCCTTTGCAATGGTGATAGTTTACCTTCGGGTGTCTGTTCGCGCTGCACAGTGCTGTTGACGGATAACATATGCACGCTGCTTTTGAATTGCAGATTTTCCATGAATTGATGCTAGTAGCCGTGCATTTTGGCGCCCGCGAATGGTCATGTGTGCACGGCGGCTGTCACTTCCAATTGGCGCCGTTGGGTCTCTGTTTATGAGCTTCACACGCCTTTGGATAAGCCTGGTTACACACGTTATATAAAGACGTTTTAGGAGTATTGGATGAAATTCGCGAAGCCCCGTCTTTTTACCGATATCCGCTCTCCGTTAGATATTATATTTCTGATTTGGCAGGGTTGTTCTGTACTCCAGGAAGCTCAGGCTCTCCTCTGAATTATGCTCTTCTTGTTTCTGTTTGACATTCATCAGTGGTTATTCGACAGCCACTAAACTCGGAAATGTGTATGATTTATTAGCTTTTTAGCGGCTATAAAGTCGTTGAAAATGGAGAACGAGTGCACTAGGAGATTGGGACCCATCCCATCCGGATGCAATGCGAAGCGCATGTCTCAGCGCTCTAAGACTCACGGTATGCCACAGCTCTGTAGACAACTCACGGGATGAGCTCAGACGCTATTCCTTTTCCCCGTGAGTTACGGCCCGTGGTACCGTGAATTTCGTTCTTGGTCTCCGTGAGCTGCGACTCGTATCTCCCTGAGTTTTTCTTCTTTGGTTCCGTTAGCTTTGGCTCGTGATAATGCATTGTCATTGTCACTTTTCGACCATTGCAATGGTCGAAAAGTTCAACTCTTGGCTCCACAGCTCAGCTCATAGGTTCGTTGGTGTCCCGTGTCAGGTTAGGTCTCCGTGAATTTCTACAAACTATTTGCACAGCCAATTCGTGATTGCCGCGAATCTAGTTAGTTTGTAGCTCACCGATGCTCTCGAATGGAATTGTGACCCGCATCCGAGTCGCGTTGTAGAGAAGCGCAGTTACCTTATTTATCACATTTTATCTTGTTAGTGCGTCATCAAACAGTGCGCAGGAGTCGTTTCCAGAAGTCGCCTTCACGTGCGAACGTCGGAAAACCGCAATCTGCGGGGTGTGTCGTCGATTTGCGATTCCGCAGGGCTTTGCGAGGTGCGGCGGGATCGTTGTCAATGATAAACTACGTTCGTGTTATTGAGATGCACTTCGTGCTCCCATCCTTGGCTGGTGCTATGGGCGTTGATGGGGCTTCGGGCACTGCTGCAACTGTGATGCGCGACGTGAGAGTGACATACAGAGGCACTGGGAGGCACGAGGTGGGCGCGTGATGCAGTGGCGCCTCCTGACCAGTTTTGGTGTCCTCTGGGTCTCTGGGAGCGTACCGAGCTGGGGTGAGGTGGTGATAGGACGGAATTACATTGGGAACGTAGAGTAGAGGTCGGGGTATATTAGGGAATGTTGCCGGGGAAATGTACATATAAAATGCTTCGGCTGTTGCTTTTGCATGGGGAACTCTCGCTGAGGATAAAAGGTCATGCATTTTTACCAGTTTCTGATAAGCTTTGCGATGCAAATACCAACCAAAGTTTGAGTGTTAATATGGTCTCTGTACATTACAAGAATTGGGGGAACTCCAAAGTTTGCAGTCGAATTCGTGAGCTCTCTCCAGTCTTCCCCGCGGCCCCGCTTGGTTTCCAGGCGGACTTGTTTCTACCCTCGTCCTTCACGGCCTCTCTGGTCCATGTGTTCCGTGCAGTCCAGCCACACGGGCACCTGGACTATCGGGACACCTGTTCTGTTCGTGGTCGTGTCGTCTACCTGCGCCGCTTTTGGGGAAAATCCATGTCGGCGACACGTCATGATGCTTCAGATGCTTGACGTGTTTCTTGGGATTACGATTGAAGTGATGTTGTGGAGCCTTGACATTTGTAAAGGGAATGCCTGACGGCTACAACAAACCATTGCTGATTGACGCTGCTCAAGCACCATGTTTTGTGTCCTGAACAGTACGGTTTTAGGCCCGGCTTGTCCACGGAGGCGGCCCTGCTTGACACTGTCACCTATGCCACAGAGAACATTGACAGGGGTGCCGTGACATCCCTTATCACGGCTGACACGTCCAAAGCCTTTGACAGTGTCGAGCATGGCCGCCTTCTGGACAAGCTGGGCTGGTACGGCATCGAGAGCCGCTGGTTTGCCGGCTGGCTGTGTAACCGCTCGCAGACTGTTCTCGCCCAGTCGGAGACTCGCTCCATCACCCACGGGGTCGTCCAGGGCTCGATCCTGGGACCAGTTTTGTTTTTATTGTATACTAACGACATCACCTCTTACCTGTGCGACACTAAGATCGTGGCCTACGCAGATGATCTCCAGCTGCTCGATTTTGATACTCCTGATAACATTCAATCATTGTACTCCCGACTAGAACGCACTTTGTCACGTACTCATGAATGGTTCCTCCAGAACAGGCTTAAAATCAATCCCGAGAAAACTGAAATGGTTTTTATCAAATCACAGCGCAGAAACATGGACGACAGGAACATCCAACTTTCATTCGGTGACTCATTTGTGTCTGCCTCGCAGAGCGTAAGAGTGCTGGGGGTCAATGTAGATGATAACTTAACGTGGGAGTCACACATCACCACCATCATTCAAAGATGTAACATGATCATCATTAGCATAGGTAGGATGCGCAACAGAATTCCACGCTGCACACGCAACCTTTTGATCGAAGCTCTGGTGCTCCCTCACATTCGGTATTGCGCTACTGTCTGGGGTGGTTGCAATAAAACTCAGAAAAATCGCTTGCAGAAAGTTCTAAATTTTGCTGTGCGGATTGTGGTGGGTCTCAGAAAGTTTGACCACATTACAGAGTCTAGAAGCCAGTTTAAGTGGGGAAAGATAGAGGATATCATTGGCATACAGGACAACGCTATGATCAAACGCACACTTACAAATCCAAACGCCTCAGAGTATCTTCGAGAGAAGCTCCTCAGTCGGGCCGACGTATGTTCTCGAACCACTCGAGCAACAGCAGGGGGACAGTTGCAGTTGCCGAGAGTTCGGACCGAATTAGCGAAGATGAGTTTTCTCTATAGAGCGACTGCAGCGTGGAACCAGCGTATTTCTTCGTAGCATTTCAAATCGTTGTTTTTATCCCGCTGCACTGGAGTACCTTTTTGTCGCTTTTATTACTGCTTTTATCACATGTATCAAGTGTTTTACTGGTGTGTCTTTATTCATTTATGTGTATGACATGTATGACGTGGCCATGATCTACGCAGTGGGGGTGCCGAATAAATATCTGTATCTGTATCTGTAAGCGGCGTAGTTGATTAGGCTTCGGCTTTGGGGTTGGAGGACTGGAGTTTCGTTGATGTGGCGTAATGAATGGGCCTTCTACGCGTTTTCTTCAATCCTTTCATCGTCCCTAAATCTTCCGAAATACCGCCTATCGCATCTGATTTGTTTCAGGGACACCGTAGTGCTCTCACCCGATATGCATTTATCATCTCCGCTAACTTTCAGTGGATTTGTTTGCTGTGATGCACTTGAACATCCGTTTCGCGTCCTGTCGACGTGCAGTGGCGCACCATCAGTGGACGTTTGTCGCGTCGCCAGCAGCCGCCTCGTGGGGGCGTCGTCGGATGTTCGATGGACTCGAACGCTGCTTACGATAGCCATGTTTACCGTCATGTAATCGCCGGCGCTGATGATACGCACCAGACGGGGGATGGCCGTGTTTTCGAGAGCCGAATTCCTCGTTTGTTCGGACGCCAAGTGGCGGCTTCTTTTATGACATAAAAATGAGATAAACAAATGTTCAATGCCGTTTGATAACCCAGGAGGTTACTGGAGTGTGTCCTCTCTATACTTCTGTTATAAATCTATGAAATCAAATAGCTGGTGCGTTACAATTTATATGAATTTATTTCAGGTCAGTGAACCTCATGCCCTGATAAATTGCTTTTTATCAGTTAGGTTTGGGTAATATCCATACATCTTTTCTAATATTTAAATTTAGGTATGCATGACAACAGCAGATATGCTTTGAAAGTGAGTAAATGCAATTGATTGCGACCCTCATATTGTATTTTTGATTTCATATATTCTGAGTTACGACTTGTGTTGAAATTTAGCCGCAAAAAATGAAATGTAATATAAGTGAGTAGTGTCCCAAAACTCGTCAGTTTGGGTGGGAAGTGACATCCAAATCAAAATAATATTCCACTCTCACCTCCAATTTTGAAGAGCAATTTTTCACTCCATATTTTACCAATACAGGGCATCTGCGTATGGCAGCCCTCCATATTTGATTTAGTTATCTTATAAGGCAGCTCTGACATCCTATAACATTCACAAATAAATTGTTGACCCTGCTTTCCCCTCTATTGTGCCTTTCTGACTGGCATTTTTCCACTCTCAGCCCTTTGTAGTGACAAATATTCCCCTCCGACACCCAAGCCAAAATATAATTTTGGGACACATATAAGCGATAGAATTGTGTGCAGATGCCATAATCAGTATGCTATTTTACCACAAAGAGGCGTGATCCAGCACTTTTGAGGGCCGTGATGTGAAATATAATGTTCTACTTTGAATTCGTATCATGCCTGGTTATTGGATCAGCATACACACTTTGTTGATTTGAAAACGCCTTGTCTGGCCCGTCTGTTTAGCCTCACTCGGCTTCCTGTTATTGTTTCAATGAGCCCCTTTCACCTCGTGCTCTGGCTAATTTGGACATAAAACAGATGATTACAGTATCGGATTACAATGCATGGTACAGAAACCATGGAATTCGTTTTTCGAAACCCTGGTGAAATTGCGTCATTTTCTTGATAATGATTTTTAGTGGGTCACAAATATCACGTCATATAGGTAAACCTATAGATTATACAATGGTCGCCAATTATTGCACAAAAACTGTGGGTACGAAATTACGAAATATACTTTTTAAGTCATGATGTGAATGATGCTCATAATTATTTACGGCTAGTGAGTCTACAGCTCAAACCTATCCTTATTGAATCCCATCAAACTTCACTTGGTGATGTTCATTCGCTAGGTTTGATTTGTATTCACAGTCATGTTCAAAGAAACGTCTAAAACATCACTAAAACGTCACACAAAGCTGCCTCCGTCTTCTTCAGGACCTTGCGACTTCTCATGCGGCTTCCAAAAAAAAAAAAATCCCGGTCTCTCCCTGTCTCAACCATCAATGTATCATCCGGCGGCGCGAACTGGCAGCCTTTTCTGCGGTTCTAGCAGCTCAATTCGAGCTGCAGACCGCAGCTCTACCACTCGTGCAAAGATGCAGGCCACACGGCCTCATCGTAAATCTGTGTTGTGTACAGCGTCGGCGTGCCCAAATACGGCACCGGGGCCGTGTCGTCAATGGTAATGACGGATATTTCCCGGAACGGGGTACGTTGCTGACGACATTGCCTGGGGGTGTAAGGAGAGCGGGGTAGGGGGGTTTCATTGGGCGCACAACGCAGAGCGGTAGTAGCGGGATGGCTTCGGTGGCAAACGAAAGAAAGGGATGGGGTTGGGATGATGCGGTTGGTTAGAGTAGTTAGTGGGGAATAGCGCTCATGGTCGTGTCGTATATATTTACGAGCTATGTTAGGATAATATACGTATGGGATAATTATGCCATTCAGATGTTCCTGCTTCGTAATGCTGTAATGGTTATTGATTGGAGCATTTGTTGCTAATGCTGAAACATATTTTTCCTTTGATCTCTACGATAATTTCCCTTGAGTCTCTAATCTCTATCAAGGGTCGTTGACATTTGATTGAGCTGCATGTGATACGAAATACGGCAAACTAGCCTTCAGCGAAATAAACGGTTATCATTTTTATAGCACTTATCATTGCGGTTGTTTAGCGGAAAACAATGCGAGAAATTACCTACATATTATCTACGTTGAACCTTATAAAAAAAAAAATCGAGTAGGAAAGTGGTCTAGTTATGCTGATTACCATCTCTTAGCACCACCCCCTGGTGCCAGTCGGTTGGTGTCACCGTGCCTGAACCTTTCCCAACAAACTAACACAGTATGAATAATCTGGATTGTCGTTCATGCTAGACGAGCGACCCTGTGCCTGGTGACAGAAATTACCTCCAGTTAATTACCTTCTGGCCTCGGCCAACACCTCCGAAATTTCCAGCCTACGAATCAGGGCACTGCCATGCACTGCATCCGTCCATGTCCCTGGGTCCCAGTAACTGCCGCCGCTGCTGCAGTGGAGGGGTGGGGCCCGAGAGATGTGCTCTCTCTCTCTCTCTCTCTCTCTCTCTCTCTCTCTCTCTCTCTCTCTCTCTCTCTCTCTCTCTCTCTCTCTCTCTCTCTCTCCCTCTCCCTCTCCCTCTCCCTCTCCCTCTCCCTCTCCCTCTCCCTCTCCCTCTCCCTCTCCCTCTCCCTCTCCCTCTCCCTCTCCCTCTCCCTCTCCCTCTCCCTCTCCCTCTCCCTCTCCCTCTCCCTCTCCCTCTCCCTCTCCCTCTCCCTCTCCCTCTCCCTCTCCCTCTCCCTCTCCCTCTCCCTCCCTCCCTCTCTCTCTCTCTCTCTCTCTCTCTCTCTCTCTCTCTCTCTCTCTCTCCTTCCCTCCCTCCCTTACCCTTCCTCTCTCCCCTCTCTTTGTCTCTCTCCCTCTCTCTCTATCTCCCCCCTTTTTCTGCCTCTCTCTCTCTATCTCCCTCCCTCTTTCTTCCTCTCTCTCTCTCTCTCTCTCTCTCTCTCTCTCTCTCTCTCTCTCTCTCTCTCTCTCTCTCTCTCTCTCTCCTCCCCGCTGTGCAGAGCTCTGCCAGCAGAGCAGTGTCTCCAGAATCGTATCCCGCTACTCATACCACATAAACAAACCAGGGTCGCCGAGGCTCGTTGCCCCCGGTTCAGCGCCTTGCCCCGCCCCACTGCACGGTTCAGAAGGGGTCCAAGGCGACAAACGGGCGACAGATTACGAAATGGAGCGAGGAAGTAGTCGGAAGGAGTCCCTGCTGCGCTAGTATTCTGCGACGATCCACTGATAGGTGGGCTGGAAAGCAGGAAGGCTGACCGCGGATTGTAAGGCCAGAGGAAGTCGGTCCGTGGCTCTTTTCTGCTATTCTTGTTTCCTGAAAGCTACGTCACTGGGTTTGAGTTAACCCACACCCGAGTGGGGCGCTTGAGATAGCGACTTGATGCGTAATTTGTATTACGCTTTGCCTAATCCGTCATAAGGATATATCCGACACATTTTATGACCGATTGGGCATCTTAAGTTGATTGTGTACGTTCCGAGTTGTTAACTTGTGTACAGGGTGTCCCGAAAGTTTTGCAACATCCTTAACGTTGTAAATTAAACACTTCAGAGTTGTCCTTTCCGCTTTATTTAACAACCAACATAGTCACCGCGAAGCCGGGCACACTTCTGGACACGTGATGGCATGCTGGCCACCAGGCGGCGCAGTGTGTCCGCTGAGATGTCTCTCCAGGCCTTCTTCAGCCGGCGCTCGAGCTGACCCAGGTTGGTGGCGGGCTCCTGCTGGTCGAGGCTCTCCTTCATGATTGCCCACACATTCTCTATCGGGTTTAGGTCGGGGGAGTTGCCAGGCCACTCCCCTTTACCCCAAAACCCTGGGAGGTGTTCCGCACACCATTCTTGTGTCCGCTTTGCGGTGTGTGCTGGTGCGCCATCTTGCATAAAAATTCCTTCTGACCTCCGGTCGACGATTTTCTTCTCCGTGACACCGCCATTGCTGCTCTTACGGTTGACCGCCGGCAGAAGTGAGCTCTCCAGAATCTCGGACACGTAGTATGCGTGTTGACAGTCTGGTTTTTTGGCACCACGTGAAGTTCAGTCAGGCCCTGTGCGGTCATTCCGCCCCACACCATGAGTTTCGCGGGGTGCTTGATGGTTTCAACCGGGGGCACTTCGTCGCGAGATTTCGCCCAGACTCGATCGTTTTGCCGATTTGGCGTGTGCTGGATTTCGAAGATGGACTCGTCGGACCAGATGACGTTCTTGAACTCATCGAAGCCCCAATTTTTTACCCTCTTGCAAAATTCCAATCTTGCAAGCTTCTGTTTTCTTGTCATTTTCGGCTGTTTTGATCTTTTGTACGACCGGAAATGCTTCGACTGAGTCATGAACCGATGGACACCCGACTTTGACACCGGGTAACCCTTTCGCGTCAGCCGCGTGGCCAATTTCCTGACGCTTTGGCCACGCTTGCCAGCAGCTTTGGCACAGACGATTCTGGCGACGTTGGACACGGCACGCGGCCGGCCTGAACGTTTCTTGTCGGCTAACGGTTTGCCGTCGCGAAAACGTTTCCACCACCGGTAGACAGTGGTCCGATCGACGCCCAGCTTCTCTGCGACAACCCCCTGCGCCACGCCACCTTCCAGCAACCCGATCGCGCGGGAGCGCACCGCCTCTCTGCGCGTTACCCGTCCGGCCACCTTCATGTCTGCGACTGACCTAAGGTCAGACGGCGGCCGCCCCAGACGGGTCAGCCGTGCCCCGCGGCAATAACCGCCGCTGGGTCGGGTGGGCAGTCGCGCCGTCTACCCGGGACAAGCGGAAGGTTGCCAGTGGAACGTTGATATTAGCGGTAGAGACAAAACATATGGGAAAACGGATGTTGCAAAACTTTCGGGACACCCTGTATGCTTGTGTTTTCGTGGTAAATGCTCCATTTCAGCTTAGCTAAAAAAAAAAAATATAATGGGCTATGGCCACGTAGCAAAACGTGTCCTCATCCAGCAATCAAACAATGAAAACGTCATGTTTGATTTGATTTCTATAAGCGTGTCAAGACAGCGAAGTTACCACTCCATGGTGGAGAGCGTTTTCTGCAGAGTAAATACCAAATTACTGGATAGCTGCATGACGGATGTGTTTTTAGCTTCCCGTGCTATCAGTTTGTATTCAGTACATCGCAAATGACCCTTTCCCATTTGCGTTGTTGTCCGTTCCACGAAACTGTTTTACTGATAACACTCCGCCGAAGAAGAGCTGCGCTTCGCTCTCAGAATTTGGTCCACCTGGTAGCGAGTCGATGTCAAGCATGGGGTCGTTGAGCTGAGCTGTTTGGGGTCGCGTGGGTCCGTCAGAGACCGAGCAGGCCCATATGAGGATCCGTATGAGACGGATTGGAGCTCATACGAGGACGGTCTCGGTTGTTAGAGACCGTGTGGGACGACGAGTGGGTAGAACGAGACGGGGTTCCACCGGTTACCATGTGTGCACTTGCAGCCATGTGCGGTGCCAAGAAGAATGGATGAGCTCATGCGTTAATTGTGCAATATCCTGGCTAAGAATGGTAGCCTGTGCCGGTGGTGCTCAAGGAACAGGATCGGTGGTTGTCGTGGGCATATGCCGCGCCTGGGACTGTCCCAGGTCGGATGAGGTCGTGCGGGCCGGGGCACCTCTCGTTCGGAGCGGCTGACACCGGAGCTGAACAACGTCAGTCCTGTGTCATCAGGTGAACTTGGGTCCGGGTACAGCTGGAGCAGCTTCGCGCGTCACGGCTGGCTCGGAAGGCAGCGTCAAGGCTGAGCGCTGCCACTGCGAGCTGCTGCTGCGAGCTACGCAACTCTCAGCAGCCTAGCTGCTGACCTTTGGGGGAAAAAATGTTCACAAATGAAGCTGGCGAGCTTCGATGATCAGAAATGCGTTTCCTTGCGCTGTCAAAGACATTCTTTAATATGACGGTAAGCCGATTGGTTGATCGGGTCGCTGACCGGAGCTGTTCGCTGAAAGCTCTCTCGGCGGAGTATTGAGCTGCCCCAGCTCAGCTCCTGGCACCGAGCCAGCCAGCCATGTCCGGAGAATCAGTGCATCGTTCTTTTTTGCGTCTGTTGGCAGCTTCGCGGATCGATGGGGCGTTTGTCGCAGCGGGCCGGGTTTTTCGACGCGTTTGCCCCGTCAAATATGCCACATAGGTCCTCGTGAACGCGTTGACCCGGGCATTTGCATCCGCTTGCGTCTTGCATGCATTGCGCATGCACCCAGTCTGCATCGTGCATGCATTCTTTCGGCACGGGTATCCGCAGCCGCGATCATGCAAAGCTGGGCGACTCTCGTGCAGTTGTTATCAAACCACTTCTGCTGGCTACCGTGCGGCGAAGGCGTCGTATTTACTCTGGACAATCGCAGATTGTCGTTGCTGGGGCTGCGGTGGATTTGCCAGCGCAGGGAAGACCTGCTGGCTTTCTATTGGTATAGTCCTTTGCTGGTGCCTGTATAGTCATGACGTCACTGAGTTATGATGTGTGATGTGATGTTGTTGGTTGATGTGCACTGCAGGTGCTATGTTGATGGAATGGATGCATTAGATGTGGATAAATTATTGCCTAAGGATAAGCCCTCGGATAGAAATGGCTACGTCTTTTGTCTATATTCAATCATTTCTTGATTTCGCGATCTCATGATTTCACAGATTTCGTGATTAAATAGAACATCCCATGCTCACGGCACAAATACGCTGTCAATGCCTACATCACGCGATTAAGGGGTCATACTTGACGCTAAACTCACGTTCGCCTCGCACGTGGATTCGACAGTGTCCAAGGCGAACCGGATGTTAGGCCTTCTCATCCGCAGTATGCAGCTGCCGAGACTTCGGCGTAGCTCACGCTTAGACCACCGGGCCCTGATATGCGCGTACAACGCACATGTTCGGTCTCTGCTCGAGTACGGCAGCGTAGTATGGTCAGGCACTGCTGATACCCATCTGAAACGTCTCGAGCGAGTCCAGCATAGGTTCCTCACGTGGCTGGCGTTCCGATCGGACCGGCCCAGCGTTGACCTGAGCTACTGAGCTACCAACTAGCCAGCTCCTACTAAGCTTTTAGCTCATTTTAACATGTGCTCAGTTAAAGCTAGATTTATCCAGCATGACGTCATGCTTTTGTACAATGTGCATCACGGCCGCATTGACTGCCCCGATCTTGTATCGATGTTTGGCCTGTCCGTGCCACCCCGATCAACTCGCAATCTTTCTCTCTGGGCCACACCTTTTGCCAGGGTCAACACTGTCCTTCGCAGCCTCCTCTCCCGAGTACCGGCACATACCAACTCCTTTCTCAGATCCTGTTCATCTGCTGATTTCTTCACCTCCACTCACTACTCCTTGACTGGCGTTCGAACTTTCGCGAGTCGAGGTGGCACGTATTTGTAGGAAGCCGACCTGCACTAGCCATGACTCAGTGCAATACTTTCTTTGTTTTTATTTTATCCCATGTGTCAGTGTGTATTATGTATGTATAGTTGTATTTTGACAAGCGCTGCGCTGGTTTTATGTCGTGACTGCACCTATTATTGGGCACGATGCCTGTTGGTGTTCTGGTGAATAAACATAAACATAAACATAAACATAAACATCAATTCTTGCCTGCCGGAATTTCTCTGAACTATTTCCATGTGCCCTCTGCGGCAGGGTTGTGCTCGACTCAAAAAAATTTGCCGACTCGACTCATCATTCAACCTCAGAAAGCCCTGACTCAACTCTGACTCAAACAATTGGAGCTGATTTTTTCCCTTGACTCGACTCATGACTCAAGCGGCTCAATGAAAATATGAGTCGACTCAAACTTGACTCAATTTTTTTTTGTTGATTCAAGTGAGTGGACTCAAAATTGACTCAGATAAAAAAGCTGTTGAGCGGGGGGGGGGGGTTGAAAAAGTCCGGCAGCAGGGCCAGGGCGAAGTTGTTAAGCGGGGGGGGGATGAAAAGCTTGTTTCGGGAAAGTTGAGTCAGCTGACTCATGTTCCTAAATGTTTGACTCAACTCAATGTCAAAAGTTATTTTACTGACTCAACTCTGACTCAACTCAACGCCTTAATATTTTTGTCCGACTCAACTCTGACTCAACTCAACAGCTCAACAATTTATCCGACTCGACTCAAATCTGACTCATTTGAGTCAGAGTTGAGTCAAATTTCTGACTCGACTCATGAGTCAAGCACAACCCTGCTCTGCGGCTGTGCTTTAGAAGCTCCTGTTCCCTGTGCCTCTCCGCATTCTTACCGTCTGCTTCTCTCCCCTGTAACCGTCCTCTCTCTCTCTCTCTCTCTCTCTCTCTCTCTCTCTCTCTCTCTCTCTCTCTCTCTCTCTCTCTCTCTCTCTCTCTCTCTCTCTCTCTCTCTCTCACCCTCTCTCTCTCTCTCTCTCTCTCTCTCTCTCTCTCTCTCGTTCTCTCTTCCCTCGTGCCGTGTCTGATTACCCAGTGACGTCAAACAGCCGCCCTTCCGAACAGCACTCGGCCATTTGGACTGCTGGTCGGGGGACCTCTGGTCTCTGGTCTGCCTGATTTGCTGTCTTTTTATCCGTCAGTGTATGCGACTGGCTGACCTGCAGTGTCTGGTATCTGCCTGCATGCTGTCTGCAGAATGTCTGCATCACCTTGGAGTGTCTGTTATTTGTCTTTTGTTATATACTTTCGATAATTGACTTAATTAACCCGTTTTACGTCTCGGTCTTATAGAAGCAATATCAACCCCACCCCTCTTCACGTGCCTGCTGTCAGAGGCGGATCCAGCTCAGAGGTTTGGGGGGGGGGCAAATCATAAAAATGTATCGATTCTTTCCATGCATCGTCCATAGGCGTAATGTTAAAATCATGCCGTTTGGGGGGGGGGGCAAATGCCCATTTTGCCCCCCCCCCTGGATCCGCCACTGCCTGCTGTCGAGTTTCAGTCAGTTTTCGACTCTATCCCGTGACTAGTGCCGCACCTCAACCCCCAGCTGTTCTCGACTGGCTCTTTATCTAGACGGTTCCAGACCTCACCATTAATCCTCTCATCTGCAGCGCGTGGCCATGGTACTCGCTGGATGTGAGTGACCGCTTCACTGCTCCTTGCTAGCTCGGGTTGTTTGTTTATGTCAAATATCGGTGCTCGGAGCGGTCGTGGTCTGCAAAGGGTGGTGTGAGCCGTCTCAGCGTGTGCTTCTGCGCCTAGGAGAATGGGAATTTGCGCTTCTTGATTGCGAGAAATTGCCAGTCGAACGCTTTTATTGTAACAATAACAAGTAATATTTTATCCAGCTTTCTTGTTTGCTATTGCACACACCATCCTACAAAGTATTTCCATTAGCGTATCATTCTGTCGGCATGTCACAGTTCTTTGCTCTCTATATCAGAGCTGCAGCCAGCAGCCACGGTTCGCTACAACCGGCTGGAAAAGGGGCGGGAATCTGGTCATGGTCACCACAGGGGCTCCATGCGGTGCAGTCGAGTCCAGCCCGTATAGGGCGAAGGGAGGGGTTGGGACTTGGGAGGGTCTATGAACTGGTAATGGGCTGCTGCTGCTGAGTCGCAGCAAGGGCATCATGATTTGCTGCAGTGGTCTCTCTCTCTCTCTCTCTCTCTCTCTCTCTCTCTCTCTCTCTCTCTCTCTCTCTCTCTCTCTCTCTCTCTCTCTCTCTCTCTCTCTCTCTCTCTCTCTCTCTCTCTCTCTCTCTCTCTCTCTCTCTCTCTCTCTCTCTCTCTCTCTCTCTCTCTTCTCTCTCTCTCTCTCTCTTCACACACCTCTCTCCTCTCTCTTCTCTCTCTCTCTCTCTCTCTCTCTCTCTCTCTCTCTCTCTCTCTCTCTCTCTCTCTCTCTCTCTCTCTCTCTCTCTCTCTCTCTCTTTCTCTTTCTCCATGGCTCTGTGTATCGTTCGTCATCTGCATCCCAAATGGACACGCCCCCTTACTAACCCGCTCCTCCCCTCCCTTCTCCCCTCCCCTCTCCCCTCCCGCCCCCCGGCGTCGCGACGAGTTTATTTTGGCGAAAATATGTTGGCGACCTATTTGTTGAACTGTGGCCGGTTGGTTTGTTTAATTTCTCGGCTGATGGATTGGCTCTCCTAGAGGGCCAGCGGAGCCATGCTGGAAGGACAGCTGATTGTCGCCTCGTCTATTATGACATGACTTCGGGCTAGATTACCTGACAGCCTGTCGTTTGCAACGATCAGACGCTTATGGTTCCGTTTTCGTGACATTCCTACATTTGTCGCTGCCAGGAGCCACTCAAGTCGGTCGACCTCCATGGCTATGATTGCTGGATGACGGCCGCATTACACGAACTAGAATTTCATCCGAGTCTAGCTCATATTCTACGCCGCTAACGACCCCCAGCGGGCACCAGTGACGTCCACTGATGACGTCAGAGCTGTCAGCTGATAATTGTCTGATAATCCCCGTGGGCATGCGGGACAGAGTCCGGCTAATTTTCATACTGGTCACGTTCGGGTGGCTGCGAGTCGATCTAGCCCGGGTTGTTAGGGGTCGCCGGACGAGTTTCTTCATGGCCTGACCCGTCCCCTGCTGGCCGGTTTTGTTATAATATATTTCTTAGCTTAATTAACGAATTGTTACTGGTGAGCACCAGGTGTTATTGGTGCATTGCGTGCTCCAGCCTCGTTAAGCGGACCTGTATTAATTTGCAGTTTTTGGTTGGAGATGTCATGTACCCCGTCTTTCTCTCATCCCGATTCCCGGTTGATTTATCATTCGCAAATTCCTGTATTGCGTTGGACTTGCCGACTTTGCATTTTAAGCTGTAGGTTCATACCCATGATGGGTGCTGACTTTGACGGTTGACCTGGGTGTGCGACTGTGCGTACTACAGAGAGCATGCTTTGCAGTTGACATGTCTGTTTTACCTCATATGACTGTGTCCAAACCAACACGTCTGTGAAAAGAGATGTTAACCCGGCGGCCGCTGGGGCCTGGGCCTCCGCGCCACCCGCCGGCCGCTGGGGGGGGGGGCATAAAGTTGCCCCCCCCCTTTACTTCTGCGACGATATCGTCGCAACGCGAAGAGATAGAGAAGCGAAACTTTGCACACATCTTCCTGAATACCTAGCCGAGGTTGTGTCCAAATTTGGTGTCGACCCCATTTGAAATGACGTCACAGTGACGTCATAAGTGAAATTATAGATTTGCGACTGTCATATTCCTCACGATGCATCACATATATGGGACCGAATATAAAGGGCCGATTATTGGTCAGAAACTAGATGGAAGTGTAGTAAGATGTTTTAGGATGACAGCAGGTGCTGTCTAGTTCATTTACAGTCGAGTTTCATGCTCAGCGTCATCAGAAACGGTCCATATCGGAAAACGACAAAACTTTATGACGTCACTGTGACGTCATCTTAGGTGCTACAACCACCAAACTTTCCTCAAACATCGCATAGGTATTCATTTGAAGCTATGCCAAGTTTCACGTTCGTAGCTCATCAGGTTTCGGAGATATTTCACAAAACGTAAAGGGGGGCAACTTTATGCCCCCCCCCCCCCAGCGGCTCGTGGGTTAAGAGCCGCTATTGGCTTGTTAAATGACGTCATTGGAGCTGGACAGCAGCAGGAAATATACGAGGGCATCTATCACATGGAGAGAGGTCGTTACGACCGTCTGGGTGTAATGAGGTCATGCCCAGTGCTCCGTTACCAGAAAGGACGCGGCGCCAAAATGGCACGTGACCTCACCGCAAACATGATACCAATATTTACGAGAACGGATAAACCATAGCTCGTTTGATGTGCTAATTAAGTGATTACCATTACCTAAGGCTTGGGCATTGTGGATGATAAAGGGCTAAAGGCACTCAGCACTCAGCCAGTCCACTTTCTCCTGTTTTGGCTTTTTCATAATTAGTAAGTAAGTAAGTTATTTTTGCTTACGGGCCACCACAGGATCCTGTATCTGGGCCCGGTTCTGTCGTCCGTCTTGGGTTTTGTTGTTTGTCCGTCCGTTGTCTTGAAGTATCCGTCCACGTTGTCTTCTTGGCTCTGTTGAAATTTGTTCTATTCGTTTTATTTCGGTGGTATCCAACGACAGCCTATCCAATATTACAAAAACGAACCGTGTCTTAAAACCAAGCTTTTTTCACGGCTGCCTCAGGGTTGCTTCCTTTTCCCTCTACTAAATATCGGGCGTCTCTACCGGTACCATTGCCCGTGACTGTCGGCCATGCCCGCCTCGGACTCATGGGTGAAGGCCACCAGAGACCCTGAGCTTCCTTCCTGGTTGGTCCGGCTGACTCCCTTTGATGACCGGTTATCCTAGTGACAGTGCAGATTAGGAGCATTCTTCAGCGGGTTGCTCTCTTTCCGCCCTTCCTGTGACTGCCAGCGACAGCTAACGCTGACGTCGGTCGTTGCACAGGAAGAATGAGAAAAGCTCAGTTATGATATTCAGTAGTGCTGTCGTTCATACAAAATATTCTTCTTTTTCACTGTGTCATGGTGTTAGGTAAATGTGTGTATGTTAGATTTTAAGATGTCAATTCCTTGCATCGTGTTTTGCAAACAAAGAGACGGTCAATCTGTCCATCCTAACAATCACTGAGAAATCCCCCTGGTGAAGGATTTGAACTGACCTCAGACCCACATAAAATTTACTTGGGATTCGGCCGCCATGTCTATAACGGACGGAGATGAATTGTTTACCAATAATGTGACGAATAAGTAGTAGTGCATGCCTTACCATATTCAGAGAATGTCTGGTGTCATAGTGGTCAAGAGGCCACACAATCGATATTGAATGAGTGTAGTTCTGAATGAAATTATGCAATAATACTCTTACCGAGCCTACTACTACTTTTCCTTAGATGCGGCTGAATTTTACGCATACGAGTAGTTCCGGATGTTTTTATTAGCTTGCTTGCATCACAGTCGGGGTTGGATTCAGCTGCGCCATTATCAAATGCTGTTGTCCTGTTACTCTCTAGCGCACTTTGCTCGCCCAGCTCAGCCCCTCGTTTCGCACCGCCGTCGCGGTGGCGCGTACAGTTTGTTTAGGAGCACGGCTCCACTCGTTACATCAGCGGCCTAGACTCCAGGACGGCAGCGGCACGGCGCAGTGTCGGGTCGGCGCCGCGGCTCCCACAAAGCGCCGCCGGCAAAAGAGGGGTCATGCAGCTCGCTTTTGATTCTGCCGAGGGGCGGGGTGGTCAGTCTTCGTCGGAGGACTAGGTGGCATCTGAGTTTATGAAACTGGAAGGGGCAGAGGGTGTAGACTAGAGACTCAAAGGTGCCGCTAATGTATGGTAAACATAGGGCGGAATTCTTAGCAAGGGGAGGGGAGATGTGTGTCACTAGCGGGATCATGTATGCTGAGGGTTGAGTTGAAATTCTTAGCTAGTTCATGCCGCCCCCGTGTGTCGTAGTTGGACTGTGACGGTGACAAGTGAAGCGGGTCATCTGGTGCGTGTGCTTCCTCGCTAGAGCAGCACCAGACATAGCACCTAGCTGTTGCTCTAGTTTAGTTTTTAGTAACAATTCCTAAAATGGAGACCTTTGGTATGTAGGATCAAAGCGTGGCGCTAAGACTCGACTTGTGGTGCAGACGCAGATCGTGGCACTGCCTCAGATTTTGGCGCACAGTCTCAGATCCTAGCTCAGAGACCTAGATCTTGCACAGAGACTCAGATCCTGCCCTGGCCCAGCTCGCTCCGGAGGCGGGTCAGAACGATGTCGTAACGATGGCGACGGGCCTGCAAGACGCGCAACTCTTCTACGAACCCGTTCTGCACTCTGACCGGCGGCACCGTCTGTGCTGAGTGACGGACGAATCGTCGCCAGTGACGTCACGAATGTGTAGTAGCCGCTGTGGAGGGAAGGGGAATATGCACCAGTGACGTCACGAGGGTGTCTTATCGTTTGCAGGTGTTTTTTTTTTTTTGTCGCGTGGAGTATGCGGATGTGGTCAGGGATGTGCTTTGACAGGTTGATGGCATGCTGCGGAATTCGTTAGAGTGATTGATGGTAGTTTTATTCAGCGAAAAGCTGCCATTGTCTTGTATAACATTCCAATATAGCGTTGCTCCATGCTATTGCATGACTTCAACGAGATTGTCACCTCTTAAATGTATTTATAAGACATACAATTACATGTCTCTTATGCTTGGTGGTTGAAGAATATTGACTTATTACTGGTAAACGATGTTATACTGCACTTATACCTACCGCCATCTGTTGCTGAAGGTCGTAGGCATTCGTTTCACGACTATATTAATTCACATCATGCCGTCGTACATCCGAGTGACAGTGGTCCCCCTCAACATCAACATCCATTAAAATTTATACCCCTCCGCCGACAACTGTGTCATCGCGCCGAGACCTATGATATTCCGCCTCTTGTAAGTAGGTGCTTTGTAACCGTGGCTCTTGTCGATCGCTCGCCCTATGGGCTGCATGCTAAATATGCGGTGGGGATCGCTCTCAGGACGCCACAAGCTGATCTGAAGTCGTCGACTCGCCTTTGTCGTTCGCCGTCGCTGCCGCTGTCGCCAGTGACGGTGACGTCGGGGGGGGGGGGAGCAATGGTTATGGCGATGACGATGATGCTTGGTTATTGTTCTTTGCCGCTTTTGAGATAGGACTTTGAATGATGCTGTCCACTTCGCTGTGACCGTGGACTACTATATGCGATTTCAGGATGGCTTGTCTGTCGGTATGGGAATTGTTCAGGTACCGTTGCTATCCGTCTTAAAAGTTGTCGGAACTTTGGGAACATGCTCGGGGGCATTGGAAACTCTCTGGCTTGTGCGCCTTCGTTCAATATGAGGCTGGGTAATGCAGCACCTACGCGGAAGCTGCGGGGTGTTTGATTTGAAAAATGTTATCCGTTCTTAGTGAACGAAGTGAACCTAACCGGATGAGTTGAGTAGGATCTGCAACTGTCTGGGAATTAAGAATATGGCTGTGGTGAAAGTTAGAGGCATCGTTGGGTTATCAATTAGCCATAGGTAAACATGTTTCGGAATGAAATGATTTCTATTCGATGCATCGAAGTCTGTCTTCTAATGGCATGTGGGGACAAGCCCATAAGAAGCAATGCGACTTGCAGCCAAAATGCTCTTCTTGTGAAACTGCTGTCCGCAAAATGTGCTTGCTAGGAAATTATGTAACTACATGCTGTGACTCCTATGACCTCCGGATATGAGGTGCTGAGTATACTTTTGCACAAAACGCTCACAAGCGACCTTCCAACTCTAACGGAACAAAAGCTCCTGCTAATCTTCTTCGGTACATTAAGCCGCCTCGTACCAGGATGAGACCACATGCGTCTGAATGCCTTCAGGGCTGCGCTTATACAAGGCACCCATCAGTAGCCCCATGTTAAGTCCAAAAGATGGATATTAGGTAAATTACTAGTACATCCAGACAGTGGATGATGGTCGCTTCATGAGAGGCTGAGCCGAAATGGCTCTCCTAAAATGGAATACGTTAATTGCATTAATGAGGTTGTGATTGGCAATGCCAAGAGGAATGTTGATCGTTCTTGGTGCATGCACGGCGCTAATTGATCATTAGGACATTCGTAATGCTCGCTCGCTTCATGTGCTGGCTCCTATGCTTGGAAATAAGTATTTCTATGAGTTGGCTGGTAGAATGCTAATGGTTTATTGTTAACATGGTTAAATGCCTGAACATCGGCGTGAGTTACAAATCATTTGTTATTCCTATCTTTGCCTCTCCGACCCTCTCAATTCACTGTTTTATTTTTCGACCTCCAGCCGTTCCGGAAGGCTCTGCTACCTTGACACTGAGCTACCTGAAGCACTCGTGCCGTCCCTGTCCACGATTTACTCACTTTAGAAGGTCAAGGACGCGACGTGACGTCACTTCCGAATTCCGATAACCATTTTGAGCTTCATCGCACTCAAACAACCCCTAATTCGGCTCGGGCGAATGGGTCAAAGTGGCTCACCTTTGCCTCAGTTACCGTATATTGTTATGGTCCGAGTCGGCGGTTTGCTGGCTAGTGTCTTGGCGGCGGCGCGTGGCGGTGGCCGCCCGGGGTTTTATGAGCAGATATAACCACGGACGATGGGTCTCGAGAGGCGCTGTTTGAGGGGCGGCTGTTGCTAGGCGGTGCTACAGAGGGCGGGGTAGTAAGGTGGGAGGGTATTGCACAGCAGAGTAGGAGCGGGGCTGAGTAAAGTAAAGTAGAACAAGGTGTTGCACAGCAACTTAAGCAAAACAAAACAAAGCATACAGGGTGGGGCAGCATAATCGGGAATGCTTTTTGGGCTCTGATCATGAGTAGGCATGGCATTATTTTTATAAATTATATTATGGCAATGAAACGCCCAAAAGTTGTGCATCATCTGACATGACTACATCCATGAGCATGCAACTTTCTGGAAAAGAGCAGCAAAATAGTTCGACGGTGCTCCAAGTGCTTTGCGCGCGCCCATAGACACTAATGTTAAACAAGTAAAACAAGAACATTTTGTTTAAAACCCTGCAATTCCACGTAAAGGTTGCTGGGCAGGTCAACGTGTTATCACGGACGATAAGGATTGTGTGGGGATACTTAGGACAACAGGTTAACGTAATCGTCGTAAAATAACTCTTAGCAGAGGACATACAAGATGACTCACTTGAATATAAGGAAGAAGCACTTGAGCATATTAAAAAGAAACAATGTTCAAAACTTCAGCGACAAAAAATCTTATCACCGACTGGAATACGATAAAAAAGAATGGCATGCCATATAGGGGATTGTATCGAGAATATTCCAGCGGTCATGCAAAGTAAACATCCTGTTGGGGTGATGGACCTATGGGTGGTCTTCAAGGGAGGTGCACGTGGTGCACCCTACTTCATCGAGCCCGGATAAAATGAGCACCTCTGGTAAATACAACCGCACTCTGGCAGACTCACGTGGAGCCGTCGGAAGAGAGGATCACTGACGGTCCAAATCACGTCTTACGAGGACTCTGTCCGTGCTGGTACTGCAGTGAGGACGACATGTTATTGTGTAGGGCACCTCCACCTGAGATGAACCAAAAACTTCTGGTCCTTCAACTCCGCCGATTTAAATCCGACCAAATTCTTTACATGGAGCGTTTTTTGGTAGAAGTTTAATGAACAACTTATCATCAGTAAAAACAGTCTTCAGTGCAAGGTACGAAGCTGATGGGCGATCATGGACAAGCAGGAGGTTGCACGTGCATGCGCGTGCTTTTGGACCCGCCTTGAGAAGGTCATCGACGCCGAGGGCGGTCAAATAGGATGAGGGATAGGTAAAAGGTGACCGATTGATAGGATGTTGCTAAAATAGTGCTTGGAGCTATATTTTTAGATTCATGACCAAATAATCCCGTTTGATATTTATTCCCGATTATGCTGCCCCACCCTGTAGCTAAGCAAAACAATGCAAATGTGGAGGAAGTCAGGTAGGCTGGCGGCGCCAGTGCCGGACGGTAGGGGGCAGGTAACGGCCACTGACCTCTGACCCTTGATGACACCACGGAGAGCGCCGACCGATACGGTCCCCAGCTGTTGGCCATGAATCGCAGAGATAGCGGCTCCGACTGACGAGTCAAAATACCACAGGGATAGATAGATGCCCGGGGTTAGTCGTACCTTTGTCTATTGCATGAAATCTTTTAAGTGGGCCAGTTGATTGAGTGGATTGCAAGCGTTATATTTGGCAGCCGGTGCGTGTTAGAGTTTTTGGGTAGAGTAGGGAAGAGTTAAAAAAAACGTATCGTACTTTGCATGCTTGCTAAGTCTTTTTCTATGAAACGATGATAAATTAAATGTTGCTGCATATCGCACGACAAACAGACTTGTCCCCATTCCCTAATGGATTCGTAGAATCGCATCCCCTATGTGTCTGCTGCGCAGTTTGATACCGTTATATCTCTTCCCGGTCAGCCGATGACACATGCTCGGCTCGAAGTGTCCTCATAGAGACGAACTTTGAACGTTCTTCCTAGTTGTATGTTCCTAGGGGCTAGTCATCCGTTTCTTGTGTTGATGCGTAGCTGCGGTGCCAACGGCAAAAAAAGCTGCTTCATTATCTCAACGGCAGTGATCCACGTCACTTAAATCCTTTCGAGGAGTTGACATTGTCCTACTATCATTCAAGAACAATTTCACCCGTCCTACAATTTTTTCAACATCATTGTGGCGGCTGAGAGATGGTTTTATCACATAGTTTGTCCTCTCGGGACCCTCGTCAGTGCCACATTTGTCACAAGTTGTCCTCACGGAGACAGCAGGCAGGAAGGTGCAGGCTGCGGCTTTAGCCGTCTTCCCAACCACTGTCTCAGTCATTGCACTTCAGAAAGAACGACACGTAATCATATCTACGTCATAGTGACGTAGTTATGGAGCCGTGCTGTGGCTGAAATGTTACATCATAAACAGAGCTCACTCACATGGAACCCACAGTTCTCGTAACTGGGCGAGTGTTAGAAGTAGAACGTCCTTTACCCGTGGCGGATATGGTCTTCCACTACTATGAAGGCCTTCCTGCAGTACTGACACCGATTCTACTATGGATCTATGTAACTTCCTAAATCAACGTGAACAAGGCTTCCTGTATGACAAGCTGGCTAAAATGGGGATAGGAGGAATATGGTTAGGTCCATGGTTAGGTCCTGACATTCGGTCCATGCGATCACTGCCTTCCGTGCCGTCGCCTCAGATCCTATCAGCCGGGCCCTGTCGCCTGACACGAACTGTCCTTGATTTGTCGATTGAAAGACACTCATTTCGATTCGGTTCGGGTTCGTGTTAGTCCTATTCGTCATTGCTGACATGGTTTTGCGCCGGTCTCCTATCGTGCCACAACCTCCCGCCCTTCGCGTGGATCGTGAGTTCGTTCCATTTCAGGCGGCACGGTTTGGGCTGCATTAGGCTGTTCATGTTTGTCCAGGGACAGAACTGGACCGCTTACCTGTTGTGCCTCAGTGCACCGTTTGGTGGGACCTGCCATGAGCCCCCTGTAGCATGAGTTAGGCGGGACGCTGGAGTTAGGCAGGGGGGCTGGATCTAGGAAGGGCGCTGGAGTTAGGCAGGGCGCAGGAGCTAGGGCGCTAAATTTAGGCAGGGCGTTGGAGCCTGGAGCATGGGACAGGGCGCCATAGATATTTTGAGCCAGTTCACTGGACGTTTGATTGCGTAGTGCGTTGTTCGTTAACCATGTCGCTGCATTGGTGTTTTCAGCGCAGCGCTGGCTGGCGTTCGTAGGCTCAGTTCTAACCTGTCCAGTGTCCAGTCCTGTGACTGTCCGGTCCGGTCTGGTCTGGTCTGGTCCAGACCCGGTCCGCTGCTGACCACCCGATCCGGACCACCGACCGACACACCGGTCAGCCTTGGCCACCTTGGCTCCCCGCTCGGGGAAACGACCATTGCCGAACCATGCCGAACGGCTCTGAGCTTGGCTCTGAGCTTGTGCCGCTGACCGGATTTGGCTTGGGATTTGTGCGATTTTTGCCGTCGCGAATTTTGCCAAGTCACGTGCGGTGTCGACAAAGCGACCCTGCAGGTGTTAATTAGTTGCCGTTAAGTTCGGAGAATGTCTTAGGTCTGCTATTTTTCAGGTGTAGAGGCCGGACAAAAATGTTTTGATGGTATTCGTCAATTAGAGTGTGCAATTGTTATTGCCGCGGCAATATGAAAGGTGTGCTTTAATGAGGGCTTCACGGCTTCACATAGCAGCATTTTGGCGGCGCCCTTAGCTCCAGTTCCGGTCATCATTGTGATTGAGGTGGCAAGCGATAATCAGTTTTGATTGGCTCTAATTTGTGAAATTTTGCCATTCTTATCTTGGCTGAAAAGGTAGCAAATGATGGTAAGGACAGCTCCCTCTACGAATGGTTACATCCCAATCCCTGCTGGCTAATCAAAACACTTGCTTGGGCTGCCTATTCGACCTGCACCTGCTGCCTATCTGATTCTAGGCATATCGAGAAAACATTCCACGTTCGAGCGACACAGGGGCTGATGATGTCATGCAGCACGGTTTCAGCAGAGCTGTCAACTTTTTTTGTGTCAATATCATCCACATTGTTGCACACAATGAGTCAATTACACGATTTTACTCTTGGAAAATGTCCGCATCGGATGACCACCAGGCATTGGCAGTGGATTGAACTAGTATCGGTTACGTGCTGTCATAAACAGCCCACTCCCCCTGTCACGATATACCTGTGTCCCAGGTGGTGATACAGTCGATAATAGCACGCAACGCGATCGAGCTAATTAATTTCGAGACCGGTAGTGCTAGGCCAATTAAATTGGGTTGTGTGAATCAAACTGTCGAAGATTCCTCTGATGTCTGAATCTTTTGAAATGAATAATTATTTCTTATTTTATATTCGTGGTGTTGTGTTACGAAAATTCATAGTGGTAATTTAATTCATCTTTCAGTTTTATTTTAACTTGACTTCCTTTTTCTCTCAGAACCTGGGATGTGTGAACTTCAAGGGCACCGTATTGCGCGTATTTCGTCCCATCACTATTGACTTAGCACGTGATCAGACAGTAAAATGTTCCTTTCGTCTGTGACTGCGCTGATCAATTTGAAGACATCTTTGTGGTGTAACCCAGTAGATATTGTTAGGTAATTAGGTACGATTCTAGTCGAAGCTCAGCAGGTTCGAGTACTTTTTGCGGCAAATCATATTAGCCGCCTACTGAAGCTCAGTGCTTTGCGCAAGGCACTCACTGTACAGGATATGAAATAAAACTGTCATAAAGCGCGTCTTACTAAAAGTAAGGTGCGCGCGCCTAATCCTATAGAAGCGTATAATATTTTGAGAGGGGCGGCTTGCAATAGGATTTATTGATTTTTATAATGAGTTCCTGGAAATGACAAAACTAAGCCCCTCAACGCTATCCATTCTTCTCAATGTGCCTGCCACTTCACCTTTTCTAGGAATTCCTTATAAGCCAATCTTCCAGTCAGCTTGATATCCCTCTGGTGAAATGTGAAATTGATAAAAATGTGTCGTTTCCCGCTCCCCACTCGCCCTATCGAAATACCCCGCTACTCAGCCGCAAAGTGCGCCTCTCCAAAACAGGCACGGCGGTGGTGTTATCGCAAGGCCGGCCAGACCCCCCCCCCCCCTCCCTCCCCCTACCCGACCGGCGCCGACCCAGACTGGGGGGGGGGGCGCCTGGCAACGCCGATCATGGGCGCGCTCAGCGGTGCCTGTCAGGGGTGCTGGGCGTGTGGCCTTGATAAGGAGGTGGGGCGGGGTGTGTCATAACATACTTCAGAAGCTGCGTGTGTGAGTGGCGGGGGGTTAGTGGACGGCGAAGGGTGCCAGCAATGACTAATAGTGATCGCTGTTGATTTTTTATATTGTACATCAATGATTTTATTTCCATATGTGATGAGCACATATCTGCACTTTTATATGCTGATGACACTGCCATTTTCATACAAGGAGAAAGTGACAATGTACTACAAGCTAGATTAGATACATTGATGCCAAAGGTCGCTGAATGGTTTGCTTCTAACCAGTTGTCTCTAAACTCTGATAAAACTTTTTATCAGTTATATGCTAATAAACGAACAGATTTTGAATTAGATATTCAAATAGATGGTGCTACAATTATTCGTGCAAATACTGTTAAATACCTTGGTGTATTTATTGATGAAAACCTGAAATGGAAAACACATATAGCCAAACTTCAAACCAAATTGTCAAGAAATATTGGAATCATGAATAGGCTTAAGTACCTCTTGAGCACAAAACACCTTTTGTTATTGTATCATTCTCTTTTCTTGAGTTATATTAACTACTGTTGTTTTATTTACACGAATACATACCCAACTAATTTGAGCGAATTGGAAAAACTTCAAAAACGTGCTGTAAGAATTATCGATGGACAGCCGAGACTGGCACATACTTCGCCAATATTTAGGAAATTTAAACTTCTTAAACTTAGGGATCTCGGACAACAACAAATGTTATTATTACTGCTTAGAAAACTCAATGGGAGCCTGCCTACTGCTATTGCTGAGTTATTTGTAACCTCTGAATCTAGTAGAACAACTCGCTCCATTAAACATTTCCAAGAATCATTTACATATAAAGTCTATAAAACACACACTTTATCATGGGCTGGGCCTAGAGTTTGGAACAGAATAATGGTACCTTTATTTCCCAGACTATCTACGGTACCAAATTCGAAATTCATTATTAAAAAGCTATCCAAAGCTTTCTTCCTTAGTCAGTATGATTGATTCACTTAAGACACTTGCTTTCATCAATATACGCTTCAAGCAAATAAATAATACGTATGTGTTTTGTACGTAAAAATGACATTTAATTGTCGGGTAGTTCTCTTGCCCGTCTTTCCTTCTCAGCTGTATTCCTTCTCCGTTTATTTTTCTCGATGTTACCCCTCATTTTCGTCATGTTATGTTGCTGTAAGTGCATTAATTTCTACTCCAACCACCTCGGAACTGGCCTCTGTGGGCTGTCTGACAACAAGCTCTGCTTAGTTGGACAGCTTTACGGAGGCTCAGTGAATGACCCTGCTTGAATTTGACCAGAAATATTACCTACGATCATCCACCATGTATGTATGACTGCTCCCCCTCTGATCCCTTCCTCCCACTAACAATACCCTGTGTGAATGTGCATCAGTGGGCGTACCAGGCGTAGGAGGGCAGTCACTAACTGTTTGCAGTTGTGACTACTTTGCTTCTCTTAAGCTACTATATTAACAGCATGCATACTCCACTGATATTTGCATTCTTTTGTTTTTTTCCTTACTCTTAGCTGGGAGTGCCGCGGCTTATCATATTAAGTTATCTGGTGTTAACGTAAGGTTCTGTGTGTCGCTGGGATAGAGGGAGGGGGCACTCCTGGTCACCTGTTCATGGGTGGCGGCGTAGAAAAAAAAATAAAAAAAAAGATTTAGGTGGTTGAGTTCGAAGTGAGTGAGAGGTGGAGATTGCCAGCTAGAGCGCTCAAACGCAGAATTTTAGAGGTGAAACACCCGTCCTCAATGACTATCGTCTGCCTCTGCCAAATAAAGTCATAACACCTCACGGTCCTCCAGGACTAGGAAATGTCCGTGTGATTACCCTGGTGGTGGACTTAGGAAGCTCATGACGGACACCCGCCCTCCTGCTGGATGTGGAGAGTTCCCAGAACCCGTGTAGTTTACATCACGGCCCTGATTGGGGCCGCCTGTTGACCAGTGACGTCATAAGGGTGGCGGCCGCCGGACGGCGTCAACAAGCCGGTCGACGGGCGGCTGGGCGGCGGCCGGCGACCACGGTCCAGGGGGCGTAACCACGAGTGTGGAACTGGAGCTACTAAGGACCACCAAGGGTGACTAACCCAACCACGGGCGGCCATTAGTAAAACGAGCTTATTTTCCTGCTCAGAATGAAATAATTCAAAGACTCTTCTCCAAATGAGTTCACCTAGACTCTAGAGCAGCTTTGTATTTTGGCCTTTGGGTGTCATTCGTTTGACGCTCCATGTTTAATTCCTGTTTTACTTTTGCGTTCATTTATCCAGCATCCTGATCTTAAATGTCAAATTTCCTATGACGGGGATCTTCAGTATCGCCGGCCGACTGGTGATGATACCATCACGAAAGAATGCGCTGCCTCCATTAGTTCGTGACCTAAATCCCTGCCCGCACCGCCGGCCCGTTTCCTCTATTGCTCGGTCTGGCGCGTCAGAAGTTGACCACGAACCCTCGTCCGGTCTGGGCGGAATGCTCATTTTGCCAGAGTCGGTGTCTGACCGTCGCGTCGGAGGGGCTCGCCCGTAGCGGGGTCAAAGCGAGGTGCCGGCATCATGGCCGTCTCCGAGGTCACTCCTCCCGCTCCCTCCCCCCGCCCCGCCCCGCCCACGGAAGGCACGGCTGGGGGCCATCGATCACTGGAGGGCTCGCCTGAGCCGCGCGGCTCGCCAACATTTCACTCCGCCAAGTGAAAGGGATGCGGGCGTCTGGCACACGTCTGAGGTCGCTCCGTCGTCCCTGTCAGCGGGAAAAGGGTGCCGTCGGGTGGAGAGGCGGGACTTGAAACCGCATGCCCGGCGTTTATTCGGTTGTGACTGGCTAATTAACATGAAATCGATGTTATTTATTGTGATCGTTGAAGCTGCAAAATCATTGCAAGCCAACACCTTAACTCCCCCCTCCCCCCACACACACAAAACTTGACAGATGCATGAGAGAACCGTATTTTGACATTTTTCCTTAAATGAAAATAATGTCTGAGGCTATGTCGGTTATGATAATTATGAGAAATGAAGACGCGCAGTAGTTGCTAGCCTCTGAGAACAGACGGCAGTTGGCCCAAACAAAGGGCATCTGACCACCGGCCAGCAACTGTCATCGCGGGTCTATTTCTGCGCGAGATATAAAAGTTGGTAATTATAAGACGGGAAGGAGACGTCTTTCCGGGCTCTGCTACCCAATGTGGGAAGTTGTTGAGTGAGATTCGTTATGGCCCTCCATATTCGAATAAATTCGGCTATTTTCGTATGGAAAAGATTTGAAGGATGCAATCCTTTCGTGGTTACCATCCGACCTTCTTCCAAACAATCGGCAAATCTTGCTTGTCCTGTGTTGTTCTGCGCTTGGTTGGGGACTTTGCTGAGCCGACCAGACAATTGTTTGTTCCCTCTCAGTCGGGGGCAAAGCCCATTGCGCCGACACCCCTGTCATTTGCCAGCAGTGGGGGTGTGTCAGGGCGTATTCCCCAGCTGTGAAGCTATACTGTAGGGATTACCAGCGCACAGCTGGGCTCCAGTCCACAGTTCAGCTACAGGGACAACACGGAAGGACCGCAGTTATGCTGACGTGGCGAGGACGACTGGCGTCGTTCACTGGGGAGATATCACGCTCGGTTACCGGGAGTGTGATGTCATAAGGGCAGTCCGTGAGTCGTGATTCACGGGCAGGCCGCACGCCCCTTCTCAGGGGACGCCAGAGGCGGTCCAAGAACTGTAGGACGGTGCACAGCTGCACGATACCCTGGGGAGTGCTCGAAGCACAAGTCATCGTGGTTAGGCGAACTGCCGGGTACAGCTGTGTGCAGCGCAGTTTTGGATTGACGAAGTTACCGATACAGACACAGCTGCGATGCTGGGTTTCACTGTCCATGTAGCGTCGATATAAGGGGCGTGTTTAATGGGGAAGTCAGCCCACTTAAGGGGCACAGGTCAACTGAAGTGATGAGTACTGAATGCGCACATGGGCTATCCAAGCTTACCCATGTGCTGCAGCGGCCGAGGATAGCTATCAGTAGTATCTGCGCTCGCATATCTACGACGTGCGCTTCATCGCTCTACTTTTTATTTTAAATCAGCTCTGATTTTTATAGTGCATCCCTCTTATCAACTCCGATAGTGTCGGCTCGTTTTTGGTACTCGACCCTAAAGCCGAATTTAGAATGGCGCCTGATAAGTGATAACCATGACGCACCTCCGTAAAGCCTCCATAAAAAGGTTATTCCGCGACCACTCCATCCAATCCCGCCTCTCTACCAGGCTTTCCTTTCTTCCTATATGTCCGTTTTCCTCCGAATTAGTTACCTATCGTTATCCTCCCTTCCCAAACTCCGAACCACACTTTCCTATCGCCCTGTCACTGGGTGTTGCGTTCGCTTGGCGAAAATCGAATCCGAACCACCGATCAACGGTCCGCTACTCACTAAATGTGGGAATTGTGCCTGCGATTATGACTGGTCGGCCAGCGCTGGTTTGAGCTGAGCTGTGCTGTGCTGCGCCGTGCTGTGCTGGGCTGGGCGTGTTGCTGGGCGGAGAAAACTGCCCTGAACTGGCAGACACCCGCTAGTCGGGCTCTCGCCGTAAATTGTGCTGGAGGAGCTCTACTCCAGTTGCGTAGTGGTGGCGCAGTGAGGAGCGGCTGCGATGGTTCCGGTGGGGGGGGGGGGGAGACGTGGGCGGGGTGTTCAATGAACGATTGCTCGCCTGAGAGCTGAGATTGGTCTCGTATATGGCGCAGCGGTGCCTTATAAGGCACTGAGGCCGGCTATTGTAGAAATGGCTGTAGCGCGCACTATGCGGTGCCTTCAAAAACGTGCCATGGGTATAATGAAGATGTCACGATGACTGGCTTGGGTGACATGAGAAGGGGTTTTATGTCTGTATCTAAGATAAGCAGAGATCAAATGGAACAAAGTCGTGGTTTTATTACCTTTATCATGTCTTTCTCATTCATGAGTCCAATTTTATTGATGATATCTTTGGTTTTCCCCACATCTTGATTGACCTTCCTCAATTTGGTGGTGCTATCACTGTTTGAATATTCATTACTTTTCCCCGTTATTAAGTGTACAGAAAATATGCTATTATCTCGGCATCACATTCGTTGTCGCAAATGAATTTCGTGCACTAGAGTGTGAAAAACAAGGAATTTTACCCAGTGACAATAGCATGTGCTGTGGACATTGTCTGAAGATTGGATATGTTATTTAGACGGGTAACACATCTGGAAGGACTCGATATTTTTTTTATACCGTAAGGTCAGAGCCACGTACTCTTTTTAAACTGAAGGATTCTCTATCGTTGACCCAAGCAACTAAATTCCGTATCATTGCTGTGTAGCTCACTGATAGGCAAAACATTATTATTTTACAGCTGTTGACATTCATGACGGCGTAAGCATCACTTGTAAAAAATCATTCATCGCTTTGATTTGATTGCCCCGTTTTTTTTTTTAGTGAGGCTCCATTAAGTTGAGTGGACCGTGGCGTTATAATAAAACAGGTGCCTACCAGACATGTGCATGGATCCGAGCGATGGATCTATGATCTCAGTGGATCTCGAAGCAAACTGCAGGTTACGATCTATGATCCCATCGGATCCGGCGTGAAAAATTCATCTTGGATCTATGATCTCATACGATCTGACGATAAATCAAGAACATGGATCTATGATCTGAGTGGATCCCACCATGCACAACATTTGAAACCATGTTTTAAAGGGTTTCCTTGTCAATAAGTGCCACAAAATTATGGATCATGACGTGCGAGCACATAAAATCACTAAAACAGAACGTTTATGAGTTGCAACAAGTGTTTTGGGGGGATTTCTGTGTTGACAAAAAAATAAGTGAGGATCTATGATCTCACTGGATCTCAAGTAAAACACGAGACTCGGATCTGTGATCCCTACGCATCTCTCGATAAATTTGAGAGCTGGATCTATGATCCCGTCGGATCCGAGATCAGGATCCGTGGGATCAGATCCAAGATCCATTTTCTCGGATCTATGCTCATGTCTGGTGCCTACATAAACTATATATTTGATACGGACATCAAACAGGAATATTCCGCTATATGTACCCTTGTAACGAACCTTAACAGATAGTCCGATTTGACTGTTATACTTTTCCACCCTGGTGTAAAAACTCGCTGGATCCCTGGAACCGGTTTGGGTTTATGTCGGTTTTTGTCCGGGCCAAGCCCAGCATTAGTGTGAAGGGCGCTCACTAATGGTTTTGCTGGTGTGATAATGCGTGGCCTGGCACTGGAGATAATACCCAATTAATGTAATTGCGCAATGGATGTTGAGCTACCTGTAGCGTGCCGGCTGCTGCGTAGTTAATGCCACTTCCGTGTCTTTAAAGTCGGAACATACTGGTATATGGCTATAAATGACCTTGTTTTAAGTAGGCAGGAATGAGATGGATTTATGCTTGACTTTGGATTGCAAACACCTACTCGTATCATGCACCTTTGATATTCATGTGGTTCGGAAGTTATCTAACCCAGCCGTCTGCGGGAATCTGGTGCAAATTAGCGATTATTGGAATTGGAACCGTTGATGATTGACGCAGTGAAGGCGAGCTAAATCCCACTTTTACGCTTTCATTGACACTTCCTAGAAAAAGAATGTCCTCTGGGGACTGGGTGGCACATCTATTTTGGGGTCTTTTTACTCATTCCCATGCTGTGCCAATTGCTTGATTACTCTGATACTGTGCGACCTTCTCATCAGTTTTCCAAATTTACCCTCTGGTCGTCCCTCTAGCCTGCTGTCAACCCCCTGCCTAGCCCACCTCAGGTGCTAGAGGATGTCCGAGAAGCCCCTGCAACCTAGCCTGCTGCCAAGCGCGGTCCAGCAGCTAAACCCTCACACAGTCCGCCGTTTTAGCTGAGTAATCCCCCGTCAGTCAAACACGCACTGTTCGACCGCCAGCGCCGTCGCGCCGGCGCCGTCGATCCCGTGTCGTCACTCCACAATGCTGACCGGCCGCCTATTTTCGCCCGACAGATCCGCTGGCAGGATGGGTCGATCAGAAGATGCCTCCCCAGGCCTGGGACTTCCCGATGGTGTCGCCACCTATGTTGGATGATGTGCTGCCCTCTTTCGAGCCGCTGCCGCCGCCGCCGCCGCCGCCTCTGCCGCCGTACCAGCCGCTGGAGGCGCCCTGTGAGGATGGCCTCATCCCGGATGACCTCCAGGTATGATGGGGTGGGGTATGGTAGCGCAGCATGGAGTGTATTGTGGGTATGAGATAGGTAGACGGCGTTGTTTGTAGGTCTAAATGGTTGGCACGTTTGATGTTATGTCTTGTGTTACTTTTTGTTGGAGGACCCGACGCAAATGGGACTAAGAAAATGTGCAAGACTTATTTATAAGTATGGGTCCGTGATGAGATTTTCTTATTGACCACTTACTCGTGATATGTGATTGCCTATCATCTATCGACAGAAATTTGCCCTGGAAAGTGTTGCTATGACGATCTGAATGTCAATGATAGTTCTTTGTTGGTTACCCGGTCCATCATATGATCGCATGACCTGACTACCAATGATCTCGTGACCGGATCTTTCTCTCCAACCTCCAGGACCTGTTCCTGGGTCCCTCGGAGCCGGTGCCGTCCCTGCCGACGTGCGAGGCCAACTGTCTGCTGGACGAGCTGCTGTCCGCCCCGCCCAGCCCCCCGATGTTCGACACTCTCACTCCGCCTCCGCCACTCTCTCCTCCCGAGGGGAGTCTGTGCACGAGCACGGCTGGAGGAAGTGTGGCCTCCAGCGCCGGGGGGAGCCCGGTGGGCTGTCTGGCCCCGGAGCCGCTCGTGGAGCTGATGCCACCGCCGGCTATGTCGCCCGACCCGCTCATGCCGCAACAGGTTAGTATGAGGGAGGGGCTAGACAACCTTAGGAAGGGCATGAGGAAGGGGAGGGGGATTCGATTGAGGGAAAGAGAGGGAAGGGAAGGGAAAGGAAAGAGAAGGGCCAGGAGAATGAAGATAATGGATATGAAGAGGGAAGAAGGACGGAGGGAACGAGGAGAGGAGTTGAGGGAGTTGAGGGTGCGTCAGTATGGTTGGCTGTGGCTGGTATTTGTAGAATGTATCTGATCATGTCGGTTCGCTGACGTCGACAGGATTGATGAATCGTTACTTCGGTCAACTGGTGTTGGCGTGTGGAATTTGATGGAGTAGTTTGTTTTAGCGTCAGGATTCGTCAGTCGAGAGCTGGTTTACTGGAATGAGCCCTTAGCGGCATTAGTCTCGACACGTATCCAGTTCATACTGGACACTGGTTTCAGAGGCTTGGGCTTGTGCCCACAATAGCGCTACGCCGGTGCTGCCCTCTGCCGTTAAATCGAGGATTCGCCTGCAGGCAGGGATCAGCCTGTATTTTCATAAGTGGCGCTCTGGCGTCCGCCTCCGGCCTGCTCTCAGTTTCACAGACACTCCAAACGGGTACAGTTCAAAACAGTTCGGGTTACAGTTCCAAACGGGTCCAAACGCTAGAGTTGACGACAAAATTCAGGCTTCTTTTATCTCTTGATCAGCATGGGCAATGAGGCATTGCGTACCATTGCTAGACTATTATTTACCAGCAGTTACGAGTTGGTTTATAAACTTATCGAGTCGTTAAATCCTGTTGAATTAGAATACATTGCGCGAGTTGCAGCTAACGCATGCTACCTGCGTACTGCAGCGAAGGGCCATATGAGGACATGTTAGCCGAAAAGTTTAAGGGCAGTTGAGGGAACCTTTTTAGGAACTTTTTTTTTACAAAATTTTATCTTTGTTGTTACCTCTGAAGAAACGAAATCTTGTTTGTGTGATTTATAACTCGTTTCGTTTGTCAAGAATATGTCTACGTCCCTGTTATTCGAGTGTCGATAACTAATAAGTCCCAATAGCTACGGCTGTTTGTTGTTACTTCGCTATTTTCGCCTAGCCTTTCCTGTGTTTAGAAAGTTCTACATAGTGACGCTTGGACAAGGGAAATTTCCGAACTTGTTAAGCTATCAAGTGCTCTTCATTGACGTCATAAGCAGGACGATTAGCTTATCCTAATGACGATCATCTACTCTATCAGTTCTGCGCTCATTGATTTTGACGACGTACTCTCATGTCTAAAATTAGAGGAGCTCTTTTCAGAACAACTGGAGCCTAGACAGTGATGCAATGGCTCTTCTCATGAGTAATTATGCATACTGCATTTGAGGCTCTGACGTTTACTTGTTCACTTGGAACGAAACAGCATAGAACGTGTCATGGGTGTGTAAAAATGTACGGCTTTTCCACCCAATCACTTGTCTCGATATTTGATATATTCGACGCCCTATGAAGAGAGGCTGTTGACTTCGCATTATGCACGACTGGTTCTTGTTTTGTGGGCGAATCGTTCGATCGATCGCTGGGACTTTCTGTAACGTCGTCAGCCGTTGGGAGCAAGAAGAGCCACATTAGCAGCTTTCGAGGGCTTGTCCGCACCACAACAACACGGTCCAGGATGACACGGCAGTTACACCAGCAAATAGTGGCACAGCAGCCCTCGTGTGCATGCATGCATGCATGCATGCTCAGTCGTTTTGCATCACTTGTTCCCATTTGCATTGTTTTGGTAGGAGAGGCAGGCATGCCGGACATCGGCTTGTGTTTAAGTAGCTGGGAATGGCGCACGTGGTTGCATCATTTCCGTTAGCGGACCTCCGAGTGCACGTGCATTATGTCTCGTCGGTGCCTGACACGGGTCGATACACGCCGCAGCAGAGACGCAGTTAGGGGTGGGGTCGATGTCGGGTGTTATTGTGTAATCGGAAAACCATCTGGAAAACGTATGTCTGACTCCTCGCTCACAAATCGTTTGAATCATCAAAATTGACTTCTGAGGCGCTAATGCGCTCTAGAGCAATCCAATGTCTTGGTGATATAGAATGCGTAGAGCCTGCTTTCACAGGCATTTGCATTTCATTGATGCGACGTGTATGTTGAAAACGATACATGATGTGTGTGAAAACACGGATTTTTCAGTTTTGGAAGAAAAAAATGAACGTAAAGGTGCACAATGCACAATGCATCGGCCATCGATGCTGCATTTACTATTCCCTCAAAACGGCATTGTTAGTTACGGCCCTTGCCGATAGATATCCCTAGTATCGTGCGCCTGAAGGTATGCTGTGCCGCTGTACTCGATATTAGTGCGTTCAGCGGCCGACAGATGTCCCTAGTACCGCGCGCCTGAAGCTATGCTGCGCCACATTGCTTGATATTAGTTCGTAAAGCGGCCGACAGATGTCCTTAGTACCGCACGCCTGAAAGTATGCTGTGCCGCTACACCTGCTTACAGAATCTCCCGCTAGATGGCAGGTGAATCAGATAGGGAGGTCCCACGATCGCTCCGCCACCTGGCGACTGTGGGACTGTTTCGCAGAGGTACCGCCAGGCGACCACGCGTCGCGGTTGTGTTCGATGAACACTGAACAGTGAGCAGCGTGTGACATTGGGAGTAGTTTTTAGTTTTTTTTTCTTGCAATGGTACCGTTTTCCAGAAGATATCTTTAGTGTTGTAAAATAAGACATCAATTCGCGAAATCTTGTCTAGGAAGCACATCATCAGGGTGTTTCTTTGTTTCGATATTTCACGGATTCAGGCTTCAGGACATTTTCCATTAGCTCATGCCTTAAAGTTCGATGACTTTTCTCGTAAGATTCTCTCTAAAGTATGATTGATTTAACACCTTTCGCCAGTGGCTCAGGAATAAAATCAAAAGGGGTCAACAGATGGCACAGGGTATTTGTCACCCCTCCGTATTATCAGCATAAATTTGAAAATCAAGGAAAGAAACTCCTGGGGCATTCCACGATAGATCGTACCAGGCCCGTCACCCTCATCTCTCAGATTTGAATGAAAATTGGTACAAGGGGTAATCATAGGCTCCAAAAACACCTGCCAAAATATCAGACTTCTCAGATGAAAACTTTTTGAGTTACATTGCATAATATTTTCTAAACTTCAGATTGTAAGGGTGAGTTTGATGAGCTATAACTCAAAAACGAGCTAAGCAAGCAACAAACGGTAAACAGCTTTGAACTAACGATGAATCAAAGATTAATACAGTATTTTTAAAATTGGAAAGAAAAGCTGTACATTTTGAAAAAAAGTCGTAGTATTTTTTTAAATTGTCTATAATGGCCCTTGGGACCAAAATTTTTGCCATTTTTATTTCTTCAAAATAAACCTCAGGTCCTTTAAAATCGACATGCAAAAAATTAGAAAGGTGTTCTTTCTATAAGTTCCTCATTTAAATGTATACAAAATGGGTTTCCGGGGGTTCGGTACGGCCCCAGCTCGCCGTTACGCCTCTAATGGAGCTAGAACCTTGCGGAAAAAACGAGCATGTGCGCCGTTATAAGATGCATTGAATGATACCACATTGTAAGGTCTCGGGTTCATTGGTGACCCCTGAGGTCATTTCAAGTGACCCAAATTACGGGTCCGGTTTTTGATAGATAACTTCGCAACAAATGGTCGTATAGAGCCGCGATTTTAGCATCTTTGTTGTCGCCGACAAACTGTCGTTCGGAGTTCTTTTCTGGTTGGATGTGGACTGTATTTTATTCGGTGAGTTTGTGCGACATTCGTAGCCCGCCCGCCTGCTATGTGAGCTCCTGGGTTTTTGATATTCGGCGATTTACAGTTGTAGATAGACGTGAAGATTTCCCGTAGAGGATTTATTGAAGTATACGCGAAGCAAGAAGCGGAAGCAGTTGTGAAGAAAACCGGTAGATGAAACACGCAGACACGGAGCACAATTCACTTTCGCTGTACAATCTGAAGCACTGACACTGCCCCGCCGGGCGCGGCTGCGCGCAGGAGAGTCGGTCTGCGCGCGTGCTTCTGTACTCTGTCCCCGCTCAGCCGGGCGAGGCGTCGAGCGGGGCAGATCAGTCCGTGCGCACAGCGCGACAGTCGAAGTGAGACTCTGCCGGGGTCGTACGTGACCCACATTTTATACGCAATGCTTAAGACGTGTGCAAAACGAGTGCGAACTTGCACTGCAGCGGGGAGGTGGCTGAAGGCGCCAGCTTGGCGGCCTACGTGCCTTAAAACGACGTGTCTTTAATTTATATCTCTGTCTCGGTGGCGGCCGCGGCGCTGCTGCGGCTCGGCAGCGTCGGCGGCACGCGTACCGACCGCCGGCCGCGTCTGCTCGCGGCCCCGCCCCGCACAATGCCTCACAACTCATCCTGAGTCTGGACGGGGTGACGGCGGTGCGGCGGCGGGACGGCTGCAGCGAGCGGCGGCGGCGCCGCGGTGGCACGGCGGCCGGCCGGCTATCACGGCGGCACAGCGGTAGCGCGGGTTGGTCCGAGCACTTTCGTCGGTGACATTTGTGTTTGCCTAGCTCCGGCGCGTCGAATGGTATACTGTTTGTTCTGGTGAGGTCAGCTTAAGTCGCTGACCTCGGGTCAGCACACTGCCGTGTATTTGGCTCCGCTCCCCGACCGGGCGGCCCAGCCGGCAGCCAGCCGCCGGGCATCACGTGACCGCCCCGAGTCCGCGGCAAAGCCAACCAGCGCGGCGCTGGACAAACAGCGCCGCTACAGAGATGGTTAACAGTCCGGTCAGGCCACGAAGCTGGGTGAATGAGATCATATTGCACATCATTCGATTCGCAACGTCTTCCCGAGTCCATTGGTAGCTTTCCCGTCTCTCTAGCTCAATTTGATCGAGAGTTATTGACGAAAAACTCTTATGACCCCAGTGACGTACGAATGACGTCACGCAAGGTCAACAATGCAAAAATGAGGCAAAAATGACTTTAATTGAACTTTCAGTAACCAGTGATGTCACTAGGCAGCTTTACCACACCATTTGTAGGCTCTCTTCCGAAATCACAATTCGAGACTATAACGGTGACGCAAAATAAGTACATTTATAGAAAGAACACCTTCCTAATTTTTTGCATACAACTTAAAAATGATCCAAAAATGTTTTAAAGTAAATAAAAATCCAAAAAAAAATTGGTCCCAAAGGCATAAAAATGCAAATGAAAAGAAACTCGGGGTGTTATATATCAAAAATAATATAAATTTCAAAATTTTAAAAATGCATATTATTCTTTGTTTCAATGCAAGTTCAATGCCGTATAGCATTTGGGATTTGGATTATCCGTCTTAGAGTTACAGCCCGCCAAACTTGGGGCTGCAACGCAAGATCCAAAACATGTTATACACTATAACTCAAAAACCACTCATCTGATAAGCCTGAAATTGTTACAGGAGGATTCAGAGCCCCTGATTACCCCTTAGACCAATTATCGTTAAAATCCGAGAGATGAGGGTGTCAAATTGGAAAAAAGTGGTACGATCTATCGTGGAATGCCCCTCCTACCAACCAGTATAACGCCTTATGGGGCGACTAACGGAGCGAGCGAGGGGGTGAGTCTTGCACGTGCGAAATTTCGAGGGGGTACCTCCAACTGACTTGTGCACGGCACCCTACTAACCGGTCTCTAGCGATGTGCCAAATTTGGGCACAATCGGCCCAGCCGTTCTCGAGATCTGGAAGCGGCACCCTGCACGTGCGCACGTGCAAAATGGGTCCCAACTGACTTGTACACGGCACCCTACTAACCGGTCCCAAACTGTGTACCAAATTTGAGCGCAATCGGTCGAGCCGTTCTCGAGATCTGGAAACGACCCCTGCACGTGCGCACGTGCAGCAGCACCCCAACTCTGGCACATGGATATGCAGTGCCTAGTGGGTGCCTACCTACATGCCAACTTTCAGCGTAATCGGCCAAGTAGTTACCGAGATATTGCAACAATTGCAAAACTGACACCTCTTCGTTTTGCACGTGGCACGTGCATAAGGGGTCACCCACATGCATCGGGAATAGTCCAATACTTGGTAGAAGGAATGAAGCTACCCTACAAAAATTACCGCATGTAAATCGGTCAAGTGGTTGCTGAGATATAAGCCTCGCAAAAGCGTCCGCACGGCCGGCCGGCCGCTCATACTCAGAAATTTCCGTTATTCTACGTAAGACTCCGCTCGCTTCGCTCGCTCCGTAAAAACCAGTATAGCGCCTTTTGGGGCGACTAACGGAGCGAGCGAGGGGGTGAGTCTTGCACGTGCGAAATTTCGAGGGGGTACCTCCAACTGACTTGTGCACGGCACCCTACTGACCGGTTTCTAGCGATGTGCCAAATTTGAGCACAATCGGCCCAGCCGTTCTCGAGATCTGGGAGCGGCACCTGCACGTGCGCACGTGCAAAATGGGTCCCAACTGACTTGTGCACGGCACCCTACTAACTGGTCCCTAACCGTGTACCAAATTTGAGCGCCATCGGTCCAGCCGTTCTCGAGATCTGGAAACGACCCCTGCACGTGCGCACGTGCAGCAGCACCCCAACTCTGGCACATGGATATGCAGTGCCTAGTGGGTGCCTACCTACATGCCAACTTTGAGCGCAATCGGCCAAGTAGTTACCGAGATATTGCAACAATTACAAAACTGACACCTCTTCGTTTTGCACGTGGCACGTGCATAAGGGGTCACCCACATGCATCGGGAATAGTCCAATACTTGGTAGAAGGAATGAAGCTACCCTACAAAAATTACCGCGTGTAAATCGGTCAAGTGGTTGCTGAGATATAAGCCTCGCAAAAGCGTCCGCACGGCCGGCCGGCCGGCCGGCCGCTCATACTCAGAAATTTCCGTTAATCTAAGTAAAGACTCCGCTCGCTTCGCTCGCTCCGTAACCAGTGACAAAAGTGTTCGATTGATTGAATTCGTCGTTCCTAAGCGCTAAACGTCAGCAAATAATATTTATCTCGCGTTAGTGCGCATTTAGTTGCATCGCTGACTTTCATTGAATAAAATGAATCTAAAAAAGTATGCAGCCGCCGTTTCCTTGCGACATTGGCAAGATTCCTGTGGACCAAATCAGTTACATAATCGCCCTTGCGACCACGGCGGTTAGTGCGCAGCTGGGGTTGGAAGCTGGGGGCCGGGCTCAGTCGAGCTGCGCACAATTGAGAGCTGGGTACTGGGTAGAGTGCAGGCCTGAGCTGCGCATGATACTAGACACTGGAGGCGAAAGTTACGCACGGTACTGGTCTGAGGTAGTTGTGGCGTAGCTTGATGCATGCGGTAAGGGGCTGCGATAGAGGCAAGTTGCCCACGGTACTAACAGGGGAGTTGCCTTATGCACACGGCACAGGGTCGGATAGATCCCAGTTGCACACGGTCCATAGCCGAGGAAGGAGAAAATTCACGCGATTCATGCTCAGATCAAGACAATCTGCACACAGTACTATTTTGGGCAGGTGGCACAGGTGCTATCTGGTTCTTGCCATGTTTACTTTCATGACATCAGGTATTATGACACTATTGCTGGCGAGTGGCAGCCCGATATCTGCAATCTATCACTGTCGAGGAATGCGGATCGGTGTATTGCATGTTGATAGAGGGATAGCACGCGCCCGTGGGTTGCATATGTGTTCATTTCTGAATAACATTTATCATGTGTAAATTAGGTAAAGTCACTTGGTGGGAAAAGGTTTGTTGGACAAAACTGTGCTAGTTTGCTTTTATAAAGGCGATCCAAAACTGTCGACTCAGGTCGCCGAGTGGCTGGGGGCCAGACAGTGCTCGAGGGGGCCACCTGCCACTATCAGGGGTCATAGGGTCCGGTGGGGTCGGAGGTCGCCAAACGCAGTTGTTGCAAGTCATCGGGCGGTCTGAGCTTGAACCTAACACCGGAACTGTTCTTGCTATAAAGCATATTCAAGCATTTATTATCAGTTTAATTATAAGAAATGTAATAGTGACATGAATCATTAAAATGTTTTGGTAGTCTCATGCCTTTTCCAGCGGGGATCACTTTATGATTGCATGGACAAAGCATGTCCATGTGCGAATATTGCATCAATGGTGGACTAAATTTGTTAAGCCATTTTTTGCATTTGATATTAGACTGTTGGGTTTTCGGTCACAAGGAAGCGACACTTTGTTGTAGAACTGTAATATATCATTTTTTCAATAAACAAATATACAAATAAACAGATTAACGTGCAATGCGCTTGTCTTGGTCCAAGCTGCCTTGAGCAAAAAAAAGCATATGTTATAAAAAGTTACACTACCTACCTAAACAAGCAGCGGCACTTGCTGCCACCGTTCACTGCAGTCCAAACATGCCCGTGCATGCCACATTTGTCTCGCTGCCGCGTTCCCGTTCGTTCCACACCGGCCGACCGTTCTCACCCTCAGCGACCTCCCGATTTCGTCAGACGGATTCTAGTCGGCCGTTTTTGTGACCTCCCGCCATTTGGCACTGATCGTATGAATACGTCAGAGGGAGACCTGGGGACGGGAGGTGACATGACCGCTGCTACTGTCGTCCTTAGCGAACGGGAAAATCGAGAGCTCGGGAACTCAGCGGCACTGGAACCCGGTGGCCACCGCCGCTGCTGCTGCGCCGAGTCACAGTCTGATGCAATATCAGGCTGGGGCGGAGGGGGGGGGGGGCGCCCCGGACCGACCGCGAGCTCTCAGTCAGTGAGCCGCCGCTGCGCGCTGAGCAGAGAGTCCGACGCTGTAGTGGCGTTGTACTTGTGTGGTACGAGTGGTACAGAAGATAGTGGTGTACTTTGGTGTACCTGAGAGTTAGTGTGAAGACGTGAGAGTAACAAGTTTTGTGGAGCTCGGCTAAATAAGAAGTTTCTTAACATTGTTGGAGCTTTTGAGCAATATCTACCTGTGGTGGTGGTTTGGGATAGGGCCAGTATCGTTGGAACCATTCTTACTGTGAATATAGTGAGCAAGATCTATTGTTCAGAGTTGAGTTCTTCACGTGCGAACGTGCAAGAAGTGTGGGAGGATTCGCTGCTCCCAGCGAAAGACCACCAGGAAGACCATCTCAGTACCCATTCCACGGAGTGACTGAGGTCCCAGCCATGTCTGGCGGAGAAGTGCAGTGTCTGCGCCAGCCTGCCTGGCCCGGCGTGATCCGATGGAACTGGCGAGCTCTCTATCCCGTCCCGGTTGACCTGAGGGTCCCACAGGCGGCGATACCGACATTTGCGGAAAAACAGGTGCGACATGAGGCACAAACCTTGCCAGTCTCAGTGTCGGTCAATGTTGGGATACGGGTGGTATCCGACGTGTATTTGATTGTGCTGTGTGCACCGCTCCGACGTCTTATCGCGGTCATAACAGTCACCATTGCATCATCCCCGCCGCTCGCGTCACCTGTCGGCGGACGCTTCTAACTATAGTTCCCGTTTCTGTCGTCAGATGTCTCTGGACCACTGGGTGCCAACGCTGTCGCCGCCCCTGCCGGAGCCGCTGTCGCCTCCCAGTGGCTGCGACGAGTCACGTGGTCTGATGGCGACGCCTCCTGATTGGTCGCCGCCGACGCTGGCCCCGCCCGCCAAACGTCGCCAGGCTCGACCCCGACCCTACGACAAGCAGGCCCGCCGCCAGATCACTGAGGAGGAAAGGCGGCAGCGCAAGAAGGAACAGAACAAGTCGGCCGCTACCCGGTTAGTGAGGGAACGGGGAGCTGACCCTGTGGTGTGACCTGACCTGATATGTTCACGTGGTGGAAACTGACGAGTGGCATGACAGTGTAATTGAACAGGCGTTTTGTGACCTGACCTGATGGCTGATGTGGTATGTGGGCTGACTCGGTGTGATGTGACCTACCTCTTCTGGCTAGTCACTATTGAGCGTCTGATATGGCTTTATCAGGCATTGGACAACATAAATATCCCTAGCCTCATGTGTTATTCAGTAGCGGAGGAAAACCTTCAATTAAGGGAGGGTGGGGGGGGGGGGCACTGCCGACTTTTGGTCGGCCATTCTTTACATGCAACGCCTATTGGGCTAATGTTAAAATGCCAAAATCAAAGGGGGGCAGGGTGCCCCGGTGCCCTCCCCGTTCCGCCGCCTATGGTGTTATTGTCCGCTGCTTGGACTCGCTTTACCAAATCTTATAGAACCGACAATTCAGCTCAGCTGCTTCTGAAATATACTTCTTTCTGTCCAGCAACCTTGGGTCGCACCTTGAAGGCTCTTTCCCGTTAGTTCCTCACACTAACCTGTACCCGATCACATGCCCGGCACACTATACCTCCCTGACTCACTTCACCCGCGCTGAATTGTTTTGGGACGTGGCTCCGCAAATGCTGGGGGGATTACCGTTATCGTCTTGTCCTGTGGCTGGCTTGTGGCTTATTTCGAACAACGCTCGCCTGAACACCGTCTGATGCAAGCCCCGAGCCGTATTGCATCAAACGCCTTGAGACTGACGCAGCGTTTGCCCGGATTAAGTCAACGCTGGCACGTTGTTGTATTTAGTCTGTGGTGTTTCCGGGTGGGCGCATGTTTAACTGTTACGTTTTGTTCAGGCTGCCGAGGGTTTTCGTTGCGTTTATTTTGTTGTGGTGAAGCTGAAGGTGGAGGAAGGAGATTACGAGTTGTGAGCTTCTCTGTTAGAGCCCCTTTTTCATTCATTACTAATTATTAACGAATCTCTGGACTAAAAACTAATTAGCAATCCTTGTTTATGTAGGTATAACAAGTTAATAACCTCTTGGAAAACTCTTACTAATCGTGTACAGTTGTATGTACATGATCTGAGCGGCGCGCGTGCCAGTGTACACATCATTCTGACGTGCACAAAAAGTGAAAAGTTTAGCATAGAACGTGATGCAGCCTACATCACCAGCTAACCTTCCCCATCTCCTTCGGCAGCTATCGCCAGAAGAAGAAGGAGGAGCAGGAACTGATCAGCACGGACCAGGAGCAGCTGGAGGCGCACAACGCTCAGCTGAAGGAGCGAGTGAACACACTGACCAGGGAGCTCTCCTACCTGAAGCACCTCATGAAGGAGGTCATCAAGTTCAAGCGCTCCATGTAGTGGACCAGCCAGGTCCGCGGCGCCACACCAGACACGTACCGGACTCGCGGCAACACGTGCTACCGGCACGTGCGGTCTACGTGTGGTCGGTAGGAGCGATCCTGTGTGATGCTTAGAACTCCATATGGGCTGGCTTCCTGCTAGGGGAAGCCACGCATTCAGTGTGGAGTGGGGAAACCGCCTGGCGGCGGGGAATGCCATCTAGCGGCCGTAGAAGGAACTGCTATTTGTGATATCTGGCCGGGAGAGGCGCTGGTGGACTTCAGTACAAAGTGATCTGGTGTGCTGAGGGGCCGGTGCGGGCGGTGACAGGGAGCTGGACGGTGGGCCGGCCGCCTCCCCTGCGCTCCGGCGCTAGTGGAGGACGGTGAAGCGTCTCTCGGAGACGGGATTGGCGCGGGCCGCTCGCCGGGGGCGCAGTGAGGTGTCGACGTAACACGCCGTGTAGTGTATCGCCCGAGTGCCGCGGCACTCCCTAGAGTACTCGGTCCCCGCGCGGGGCATGCTCGTAAATTCGTGGACGTGTTTGTATGATAGGTGTTTAAGTAGGTAAGCGCGCCCTGTGCAGAAATTTTGTGTACAGCTGTGCAATGGTTGGCCTGGGAGAATCCCAGAGCTCGGTTTGTGAACATCTATACCACATCGCTGGCATGACAGTGGAAGCATTATCTTGGACGAAGGTTACCGCGCGGGTGCGCAGGGACTCGCGTGTAGATTACGGCTTCTTAGCTGACGTGATGCCCACAGAGGCGAACGCGTGTAAATAGCGCAGGTTTCGAACAGCCGGCAGGACCGGCGAGTGTGGCTGCGTGTACGATTGTGAGACTGTGTGTGTATATTTGTAATAGTGTTTTATTTCGTTCTGTGTGGCCATGGCCGGTGCGAGCGGACGGTCGCGGCTCCCGGCCCGGTGCCGATTCGGCTGTTTCTGCTCCGACTGCGGCTTAGGGCGCCAGAGATCCGGCTTTGGAGGTGCCCGAGCTGCCAGCGCGCGTTATCCATACGGTGGATTAAAGATGTATATTTTGAGTGCATGCCGCGCGACCGTGGCGCCCCTGGCGGCCGCGGTGGAAGCTGAAGGGTGTCCCGGCTGTGTGTCGTCGCTATTTTTGGCAGTTGAAAACACGGTGCGGTGACGGAAACTGTATTTTTCATCCCTCTGACTCCTCCTCCTGATAATGAATTGTTCATGGATTGGTCAGAAATTCATTTGGTCAGCTATTCACTCATCCCGTCAACACTTGGGTACAGGGCGGAAGGCGCGGGAGAGAGACACCATTAAATGTCAAAGCAGACTTGATGGTGAAGTTTTACGGGAGTTTAGTGGTAACTGGTATGGCTTGCTTTCCAGCATGTTGGGTAACCAGATTGTGTAGTTAGGTTGTCGGTGCTTGCTAGAAGTTGTCTAGTTCTGTAATGTAATGTAATAAGTTTTTGGTGAGCATTTACATTAAACAGAATGAGGATGTGGTCGACACGCTGCCCTTAGAACGTTGACAATAGGTTTTGTAGATAATGCGTACCAGTTGTGCATAAAAGGTAGATATAAGTATGCCTACCGTTCAAAGTGATGAGATAGTAAGTAAGTAAGTAAGTAAGTGATGAGATGAAGGAAGAAAAGTGAGACACATTGAAGCGTGACTCAGCACATACACCTCAGAAAAGATGCACAATATTTGAGCCGTAACTTGCAATAATTTGGGTATAGCAGCTATAATTCTGACGGGCATATTGGTCCCAGTTGGTTGAAGGTTCAGATTCGGAAGCACTGCATAGACGCTAATGAATGAGACCGATGCACGTTATAAATATAACTGTCAGTTGCATAGCGATCTTTTTGGTGATGACTATTTGTGAAGCGCGGTAAGGTCGGCGGACGGCGCGAATAAGACGGGCGACGGAATTCACTACTTCGAAAAACTGATCGACCGAAATATTTCAGGTGTCGTGACGTCGTCTAATTGAGATGAAATCTCCTAAGGCTAATTGGAGCGGGATTTCGAGTCATGCGTGTCTCATCGCAGAAGCAGTGCAATCGTGAAGTGGCGCACAATAGCCAACAGAAAGGATTACCAGCTGATTAGAGTGGGAACTAATGAGTCACTGACCACCTCATCCACACTCAGCCTCGCACTCACTCGCCGATCTCGCCGACACACGGACGGTACCCAATACTAGAGCAGCTCGAGCGAGTCGCTTACAACGGCAACCGGCCACCTGATAGCTGTCTGAGTTGGGAGGGATAACACCCCGCATCAAATCGATAAACATCCAGTGTAGGTACGAAGTTTAATACCTATAACCTAACGGCTAGTGAAGGCTGAGTAAAAGCGAAAAGCTGGTAAACAGCTATTAAAAGCTTACGTGTGTTGCAAGCAGACGGCAATCATTAGCAGCTGTCAACAACTGCCAGCAACTGCCCCCAACTCTCACTGTCACTAAAACACAGCGACTATTCTGCCAACAAATGTCTGGTAACTAGCTAGCGGCGACTGCCCATCGAAAAGCCGCCGGCAGACCTTACCGCTTTTGCGTTACCGGTACCGCGCTCCGGAACCAAAAACTCGCCCATGTACTTGTCACTACCCCATTGTGAGTACTGACAATGGCGTGGGAGCGCTGCACAGCCCCGCAGCCCAGCCTGCCCGCCCTCACAGCCCCGCGGCTCCACAGCTCTCCCATTCCTGCAGCTTTGCCAGCCAACACAGCTCTGCCAGCCGCGTTCGCAGCTCTCGATTGTTTCAACAGCGGCACAAACGAGTTCAGGCAAAATGTTCCGGTGGAGAGTTGATGCACAGTGTGGGCGGTCGGTCCGTAGTGCGCAGCTCCCAGGATTTTTGGAACTCTTATCGTTGCGATCTGGATACTGGGCTTTGTTGTGGCTGCTGCCGGGGTTTATATTTAGCTTGTGTAATGTTTTCGTTGACGTTTTAGTAAAGTGAGGACAGAAGCGGTTGTGTGTCGTGGCGTCATAAACTTTGAATAGCTCTTACATTTTGCCCGATTCTGCTTAACATTGGATTTCAGGTGCACAGAGACTACTTCTCTGACATATTCCGGTTATTCTGTTTCTTTTTTCGATAAACTCAAAGTTCTGGGTTTACCTATCATGGTTTAAAAAAATCAGTTTTTGAAAAATATTGGGCCAAAATCCATAATTGAAAAACGAGATAGTCACTTGAAAGACAAAGTAGATTCACGTAAATACTTTTTGTAACGTCTTCATTCCTTAAAAACTTATAATGTTAGAGGCGTTTGAGATTTTGCAGCTTTTGAAGCGAAAATGGCGTGACATGACGTCATTAAAACGTCATTTTCTCAAATATTTTCGACGAATTTCGCTCCAATTTTCAGGAAACATGTCCAATTAATGTATAAAAAGGTACTGAAAGTTGAACGTCACTAGCTTAACGCGTTTAGAAGTTTGTAGCTGAGTGTATTCGGTGCTTCTCCTGCGACCGTTCAAACCACACTGCCAACCCTCTCGCGCGACCCGGCGCTGCCACTACCGTGGCTCGGCGCCGCCGCCACCACATATGTGATATGACACCCCCTCTATACACATTTGTCAGTGTCGACTAGACGGCGTCCCCCGCAGGCGCGTCTGGGCCACGCGGCGTCTCAGCCGGTCACACAGAGCTATACCTACAAAGTTATTAGCGAAAAACGGGAGGGGTAGATTCTGTCCCCTCCCCCAGCGGAGTGGGGGTTGAGCTTTTAAATTAGCCGTTTCATTGATGTAGCTTGGGAGATTTATTTTTCAAACTGAGATCAGCTGACACTTCTGACCTGACCCCGAATAGCCTAGGTCCGAGTTGCTTACCTACATGCGCGAAAGCGATGTGGCCTAAAATGTTTCACGAGCATCTTATTGATGCTCACTCGCATACGCCATCTGCCAAAATATTCGCGAGGGAAAAATCGGGGAGTCCTCCCTACCGTCCTCCCTACCAAACCAATGCATTAACCCGCGCCCCAGTGGCGGTCTCAGCCAACTTCGCCCTAGTGAGGGGGGGGGGCATATGTTACCACCCACCTCTAACTCAAACTAAGAGGGCTAGAAAGACGCGGTAAAAAGCAGTCGATAGCTCTCAATGCGTACGTTTGAAAGTATTTCGGTCATTTTTCACCTTAGAGCAATATTGAGGTCACCAGAGGTCATCAAATGTCAAAATTTGCCAATTGTCATTATATTTTTCAGAAAACATGCCGCTATCTCAGGAACTATGGTAGCTAGAATAGCGCAGGGAAAAGCAATCGATAGCTTTTGAACTCTTCTTTTGAAAAGGTCCTTATCAATATTGACCTCAGGTCAACGGTTTGGCCTCCAGAGGGCAAAAAGTCCAAAAATAGCTGTTTTTACGAAAAGTGTTTTTCGACAATAACTTTCGACTAAAAAATGCCACGACATTTCTATTGCCAGAATCGTGTTCCTCTCGCCGAGACGCGTCGAATGAAGTATAATTTGACCTTGAAAGGTCAAGTTGAAAATTTGACCTCAGGTCAAGGTCATGACCTTACCGGAAAAGGTCATGTTGCATATCAGTCGATGCGTCTCAACAAGGCAAACACAATGAGACCATCCCCAGCGTTCTATCTCTTTCCAATCGCGAGTTATTGGCAAAAAACTGTTTGTAGCCTCAAGTGACCTCGGATGACCTGTCTAGAGGCTATCAGCAAAAATGACACCTTGGTCATCACGAGTGGACTAAAACATTGTGATTCTGAAATATTTGGACTGTTCCGATGCGTACACACGGGTCTAGAGGCATTTTCATTTTTCTCCATTGACTTGTAATGGAAAGGTTTCGCCACTGACCTGACCTTAGGTCACGGATATAAAAAATCCGAGATATACAAATTGTAGGCGCCCATAACAGCATGCAATCCACCAAGTTTGAAACCTTTCTGACAAACACTGCAGGCTGGACATGATTGCAAACTTTTTTTAGGCTTGGTCAGTTAAGTTGACCTGGTGACCTGACCTGACATGACCTGGAGTCAAAAATTTAACACATTGTCCAAAATTGATGTACCAAAAGCTACCCCAAGCGGCGCGGCGCTATGCGCCGCGGTTTTTTATTCAGACGCAAAAAACGCGACAGGGTGGTAACATATCCCCCCCCCCCACTGGGGCGAAGGTTAATTAATTCGAAATACGCATTTACTGAGCAAATTCCAATTAGCCCTCTTTTTTCTAGGTAGAACGTCAAATATTGCATCCCTCACCACCGCTGAACTCACCAAACAAAGCGCCTTTTTTAGACAGTCGCTCTCCCGCCCAGACCCCTCCCCCCCCCCATGGACCGTCTGCCCTGTCCCACCTACCCCCCGATGCAGCACTGCAATGGCGATGTCGGATGCCCTGGTGCTAGCGGAGTTCAGTTGTCGACCCAGCTTGGAACACCAAGCATCGGAACCCACTGCAACTATCGGTGGCTGATTCCCGGTGAGTGTACATTATTTTACATTGAGCTTTCCGTTTGTTTTTACCTCATGAATACAAGCTTAACAAAACGCTTATTTTGGAAGTTGGAATGTCCCACTCATGTTAAAAAGCCATTGAAATCTTTCAATTTTGTAGTATTTGAATGAAAACAACTTTCCTGCTCCTTCAAAGTTACGCATTTGCCTACAGACGCATTGAACTACCATGACAAATCGCGTGTATTTTCTTACTTATGAAGGGCGATTTCGTTATTCATTCCTTGCATTAGACGGTTTTACGATATTGTGAGCCATCTTATTTGCTGTAAAATGTTCAGCACCTACAATAGTTGACATATGCACTTCTTTTCGGCATTTGCAACGTTTATATGCATGCATGTATGAGTATGCGTAATGCGTATTTGTGTGTTTCAGAGTCTTGTCGGCCGCTTCTGGCTGAATATGGCTGCTTTTCCGCGGGCATACAGTTGTTGGCCTTGCTCCTACTGTTTTTATCCAGCTTCAGCGAACGAGTCTTCGCAAAAGAGCAGCATGAGAGTAAGGTTTCACCCGGCAACGTACTGCACCATTTAATGTGCTTCCAATAATGAGTAGACTTTCGACAACGTTCGATTTGCGTCCTCTGAAGGTCATTGAAAGCTACATTGATTAGTCACGTTTTAAATCTTTTGAAGAAAAGCTCCTCTAGAAACTTTTCATTATATGTGTTCACTAGATCGCTTTCTATGTTCAGCCAAGAATATTCGAATCACCAGGTACCTACTTTAGATTTATGGTAGCTTTTGATAGCTACCAATTACCATAAAATAATTACATTTATTGATATATCGGACCGTTCTCTAGCTTGCTCCAATGGATAGGGTGTAAGTGCATGTAGAGCACGAATACGCTTTTGAACCATTGATCGCATACGTTTAGCATGCAGTGATCGTAGTGGGGCTCAAACTGAGCAAATAAAAGTAAGTTGAAACAAATGCTTTAAAGCGTTAATCCTAATTGACAGGCAAACCTATGTTCTGTAGCACAATAATACCAATACATCACTGTTCTTCAAGTTACTCTGTCAAGATTTTGACACGTTATGCCTTTTTCAGCTGGCTGCAAGCTATTCTTGGTAAGTACCTACTTGCGTATACACATAACAAAACCTTTTCGTTAGAGCCATTCTGATAGTGTGAGCACACAAATTAACGGCATTATTGATAATGAGTGTTTTTCATACTATTTACTTATCTGAATTTATAAAACAACAACGCTTGGGATACCCAACATATTCAGTTGTTCACAAAGCATACATATAGTGGCGCTCTAACAATTTGCGTGGCTATCAAATGTTGAATGAGATAGTCTCCGCGTACGGACTTTTGTTTCTTTGTATAATGAGTACGTAGCTGTATTAAACTAACTTTGACTTTCCCAGGATGCTGTTCTCATTACCCCCACGACCTAGCGACTTACCAGAAGTGTTGCAAGATGACGGACTCTTGCAAGAAGCCGTGTCCCGGATATTCCATTGGAAACAAAGGTGAGGCATATGTAAAACAAGCCTCTTTTACAGTGCATCATATCGATGGAAACGCGTGCAAGCAGAAAACGGTGGCCTCAGTAACGTTTTTATCTATCATAAAAAAACTATTTAAAGTCACGAAGCTCCTACTGAAGCTGTGGTCAGCACAAACTTCATATCTACAAGACACCTTCCTTCTGGGAATTAAAATGGTGGTCCTGAACAACACGGCCGGGCGCAGAATTCTGTAACGGCTTCTTGTCAAAATCGTGGGTGCATTTCGGGGCTCTCTTTGGCTCTCCATGTTACAGTTAATCATTGCACTCGTCACTAAGACGGTGTGTCAGTCAGTAGCGGCGGAACACCTTCAATTAAGGGGGGGGGGCACTGCCGACTTTTGCTCCCATTCTTTCCATGCAACGCCCATAGAGCTAATGTTAAAATGCCAAAATCAAAGGGGACACGGTGCCCCGGTGCCCTCCCCGTTCCGCCGCCTATGGTGTCAGTGTTCTCAATTTCAGATGGGTTTCCCGGACGAACAGTGGTTGGTCAGTGGTCGGATGAACAGTGGAACAGTAGTACCTACTTAGGTGTCCCGCTGTCCCGCACCAGCGTCGTTGTTGTCGATTTATCATTGCTCAACTCAATCACCTCAAAGCTGCGAAAAAACGGATGCATTACGTTGTTGGCATGTCTTGTTAATAGCCCATGACGGAATGGCGTCGCTGCAGGCTGTTTCTACATGGGCCAGTGGTTCCCGATTGGTGGCATCATGGACATAGACGCAAAAAAGTGTCTATACATCCGCTGCTGCCCCTTCTACGACAAGGGCTGCCAGCTGACGACGGCTGTGATCGACTCAGTCGGGGAGAGGTGCAACTGTGAGTACATTCGGTGCAACTGTGAGTACATTCGGTGCACTCACAGTTGCACCGAGCGCAGCGAAACTTAAGTGCCTAATCATTCCTAAGTGGCGGCTGCGCAAAGAGAAATTTCCACGTTGACCAATGTCTTCAGTTATGAAACTGGGCCATTTGCCGACTTATTACAAATCTCAATAGCAGCTGTTCTAATTGCCACCCGATCCCGTCTTCACTGTATACAGGTTGTGAACTGGACGGCGTTCTGTACAACCAGGGAGACGTTATCACCCTGCCGAACTGCGAGCGAAGGAGGTGCAGGAGGGGCCAGTGGCAGGTGCTGGGAGGACCACCCTGTAAGTACATATGTACGAGTGCAACTGGCTCAATATTGTGACGTACCATCGTCTTCGTGGTGTCTTAGCTAGTGGTAGTTCCTGCAACCATGGACATTATACTCCGTGCCTTTGTTATCCACTTTTGTATCCCCTTTGCGCAGTATGGATAGTGACGTCAATGACGTTGTTTGATCCACATCCCTTTGCGCAGTTTGGAGAGTGACCTTCGTTGAGCTGACCTGTTGGTCCGGCCGGCAGCGCAGCCGGTGTGTCCGGCGGATGCTGTTTCCTTCGAGGACTCCTGTGTGATTGCCGAGAGCCATTGGCTCAACAACGCCGAGGCCGCCGAGTTGTGCAAGAGCAAGGGCGGTAGCCTGCTGGAACTGGACGCAGAAGCGCTAGCCAGTGATGCTGTGCAGAAACTCAGAAAGAAACTGTACCCGTGCGGTGGCGTCTGGTTGGGAAGCGTGGAACGTGAGTCCGAGGGAACATGGAATCTCTATAGAGACGGCACCGGGGGTTATGAAACTGCGAGGATAGTCACCAGAGTAATAAAGTCTGTGAACAACAGCATTTTCTAGCTGTTCATCTCATGACGATAATTTGTTATTGGTATGATTCACAATTGTAGTTGCCTATCAGACAGTTCATGCAGCGAAATGAGGAAAGGCTAAGGGCGCACAAAATAGAGCTGTTAGCCTTTACGGGCACATGTAAACGTGTTTGAGCAATGCTTATATTTGCTCATTTACATATTTAAGGGTGTAACATATTTCATCTGTTAGGACATTTATGTCCACCCAGTCAACAAAGTAGTAATTTTACAATATACAACCAGTATAACGCCTTTTGGGGTGACTAACGGAGCGAGCGAGAGGGTGAGCCTTGCACGTGCGAAATTTCGAGGGGGTACCTCCAGCTGACTTGTGCACGGCACCCTACTAACCGGTCTCTAGCGATGTGCCAAATTTGAGCATAATCGGCCCAGCCGTTCTCGAGATCTGGAAGCGGCACCCTGCACGTGCGCACGTGCAAAATGGGTCCCAACTGACTTTTGCACGACACCCTACTAACCGGTCCCTAGCCATGTACCAAATTTGAGCGCCATCGGTCCAGCCGTTCTCGAGATCTGGAATCGACCCCTGCACGTGCGCACGTGCAGCAGCACCCCAACTCCGGCACATGGATATGCATTGCCTAGTGGGTGCCTACCTGCATGCCAACTTTCAGCGCAATCGGCCAAGTAGTTACCGAGATATTGCAACAATTGCAAAAGTGACACCTCTTCGTTTTGCACGTGGCACGTGCATAAGGGTTCACCCACATGCATCGGGAATAGTCCAATACTTGGTAGAAAGAATGAAGCTACCCTACAAAAATTACCGCATGTAAATCGGCCAAGTGGTTGCTGAGATATAAGCGTCGCAGAATCGTGACCACGGCCGGCCGGCCGGCCGGCCGCTCATACTCAGAAATTTCCGTTATTCTACGTAAGACTCCGCTCGCTTCGCTCGCTCCGTAAAAAGCAGTATCGCTCGTTCACTGACCGTGTCTGTTTCAGCCGAGGAAGAGTTGTGCGGCAGTCTTCCCCCCGGCGCGGACGCTGAAATCCTGCTCAGCTGCCAAATGCGTCTCAAACCCGTCTGTGTCATCCCTAAAATAACCTGTGGCCAGGAATTCTGTCAGGTCGACGGGCAAAAGTACGATAACGGCGCTGAGATTAAGCAAATCGACCAGTGCACGGCGATTGTCTGCAAAGATGGCTTCCCGGTCACCGTCATAGACGAAACATGTAAGTGGACGTAGGAGAGTTGAACCGGGCGAAACAGCAGCCGCTGTCGGGGGAGAGGGGCCGGGCGAGGGGGGGAGGTTGCAATGCAGACTGCTGTCACACTGCCTGAGTGCCTGCTATCAGTAAGGCATTTGCTTCATGACAACATTCCTCCGTTCCTCTTGTCCCTGTAATGAATGTATTTGTACTTCATACTATTTCGATCTTGTATCGATACCCTCTACGGTACATAGCCATATCTTCACACGTGAATCAATCCAATTTGTCTACATACATATATGGCATGACATTTTCTGTTATTGTACTTACCTATATTGCAGCCTTATTGATCCTATGACGTCATTTTCAGGCTGCCGCGTGGAGGGTGTGGACGGGATAGATCTGGTTCCCTCCGGCACCAACGTCATGATCGGCGACAAAATGTGCACGTGCAGAGAGGGTGCTGTCGACTGCTGCGGCGGACTGCCCTTGTGCAAACTGCCCGGCAAGGAGGCGGAACCGGAAATCCCCGACACACCCGAGGATGCAGAGGGCTAAATTCTGGCCGTCCACGAAATGAACTCTGGCTGTCCATGAAATTGAACAGACTGTGTGCTTTAGTCTATTTTCTGTTTCTTTCACTCATTGGGTGTTTCCATGAGACATTCTTCATTTTGGTTGTTAGTTTGTGGTATGAAAATACCTATACGTTAAGAGTTAGTTTGTCGTGTGTGCTAGCTCTTACGGGAAACATTCCGAGTATGTTTTAAGTGGTAAGGTTTTAGCTCTTTTCTGAGGGTCTACAGATTTTTATAGAAAGGTTGACAGGCTGGCTCACCAACTGCACTGCACTATTTGTGCGTGAATAAAACGGCGTTTTTGTGTTACATTGGCACCCTCTGTTTATGGTGTCGTTACGTCTTATAATCTACCTGCTCACTGCTGATTTGACATATTCAATAAATTATTTCCGGAATCGCAATGTCTTTTGGTAGCCTTCAAACGGTCGGTATAGGTAGGTACGGCTCTCGCGAGATTAAGCGGTAGGTTTTGCACTTTTACATTTCCGGTTATATATCAGAAACTAATCGATCTACGATGAAGCCATTTTACACGATCATGGCTGGCTTGTTACCCAACAAGTCGATTGCATATTCAACACTTAAAAGCTTAAGACGACGAAGACATAGCCTGAAGTACACTAAATTTTATAGGTGCAAAACCTACCGCTAAAACCCGGGAGACCTGTACATACTTCTGACCTTGCTGTGGTCTAGGATAATCAGAAGCTTCTAAGAGTTTAAGAAGATCAAGTTACATGTAGAGCCCTCTGCAAACTGCGTGGTAGGTGTTCTTTTTTCGACAAGAATAACGCGAATACTATGCTATCGGTCACTCAAAAATCGTAACAGCAAGAAGCGCGAGACTCCGCACCTTAGATTGGCATTATCATCGTGTTCATTTTCCATTAAGTTTGGCAACAAAACCCAAAAGTGTATATCTGCCCCCAAAACAAACTCTTGCATTTTACTGCCACACAAGGCGCATACTTTGTTTAGTGATAGACACATTCGAAGGAGTGGAGCATGGCGCATCTATTTGCAGTGTGCTCCGACCGACTGATAACATAGCCTTTGAGCTATTATCAGTTTTGTCGAAAAAAGACTACCTACCATGCAGTCTGCTGAGGGCTGTACATATAATATTCTGTTTAACGCTATGTAATATACATAGGAATAGTATAATCGCTAATAAGATACATGCATCACAACTGGATCGGTATTAGGCAAGGTGTTCCGAGTCGACTCACAGCTGGCCAGATATCATGTATGGATTGACATTTGCCAGCACTCCAAGTCCACATACACCCGTGGCTATTCTGTGCTGATAGTCTCAATATAAAAACAGGTAAAAAGCAGAATGGGTAAAAACAGGCAAAACATCAGGCACACATGCACATCATAAAGCCTACACTCCTATGCCCACCTCCCCTCCCACTACACATCCCTATTACACTTTCATCTGGGTCAGGGTCATAATTTTGTAGAACATGTGTGAATTGGAAAAAGCTTCGTCGCGATCAGCAGTGTTTTTTCGAATCATTTGCAAAAAAACAACGAGGAGGCCATCGTCCCCCCCCCCATAAGGCTAGGGTCAATAAAGCATACTTAACCCTCGCCAGGCGAGGGCCTTTTTCATAACACGGACGGCGAGGGGAGTTGGTACGACCCCCCCCCCCCTCTGGCGATTGGCTCCTATGGCACTAGTAAAAAACGCCAAATGTATAGGGTAGGTGGGTCCATAAAAGATCTCGCCCCTGTGAAAGTTTGGTGACTCTAAGTCAATATTTAGGGGGGTTTTGGGGGGTATGAGTGCAAAACATTTGCTAAAACATGTAAAAGGTTTTTCGCTTATAACTTTTTACCTAGTAAAGATAGAGCGAAAATAAAAGCACCAATGAACTCAGGACCTCCGTGCGCATCGAATGATATACTTTGTTACCAATTTAAGTGAACTCTGGAATTCAGTTGCCGCTAAGCTAGTCCAATTTTCCCCTGGCCTTGTACCGGTTTTTGTGACCTGATGACCTGACCTGAAAAGACTGGGACTTCAAATTTTCAGGATAGGTGCGAAAAGGTTGCCCCAGAGGGTATGCCAAATTTGGCGGCGCTACGCTCTGCCGTTTGTACGTTATTTGCGAAAAACATTAGGGGGTTGCATCAACCCCCCTCGCCGGGCGAGAGTTAACCCGGCAGGCGGTTGGCCTCCCGGCCACCTTCCGCGCGGTGGGGGGGCATTTTTTTGCCCCCCCCCCTCCCCCGTATCTCCGAAACTACTGGACGGATCCGGAAAATTCAAACGGGGTTCGATACTCCTGTCAAATTTGTCGAAGGAAACCAAATTTCACTGACCTCGGGGTCACCGATGACGTCACAGGTCAGGTCAAAGATAAAATGTTTCACCGTTCACGGGGCTTCAAGGGAAGCGCTATAACACCGAGTAAAACGCATTTTTCGAAAATCGGCGATAGGGTGTCAGTTGTCTAGTACATGTGTTGCTATTAGAGGTCACTGGTCATACCAGGTCAGATCACAGGTCAGGTCACCGAAGGTCACCAAGGGTCACCACTCACCACATGAACCCAACTTTACTAAGGTTGTGCGATGCATGTTTTATGGCCAGTTTTTTTTTTCATTTCCAACTCAATGGTGTTGGTTATAAGACTATCAGGTACGGTTTAGGTCACTTTCTGGTGGAGGTCAGGTCAAGGTCAGGTCAAAAAAGGTCAAATTTCAAAGTTGATATTTCTGCATAAAACGGGTATTGATTCGATGCAGCTCGTCACGGGGAGTCTAATGGTGGTCTTTGTTTTGCGCTACGAGACCTAGAATTGCTAAAAAGTGAGTTTGAAAATTTGACGTCATCAATTTTGAACAGTTTTTTTTCGCTATAACTTGGCCAAAAAAAGAGGTATCGATCTCAAATTTGGTATGTAGATAGAAGGCGGTAGGGACTATCACATTTCTACCGTTTTTTTTTCGAAATTCAAAAAAAAACTTTTTGGATTTTTTGGCCATTATATTCAAAAATTCTATTTTTTATTTTTGGAGGTCAAAATCCAAAAAGTTCAAAAATTCGAGATAGCACTTTGTAGCCCTCTAAATTCTACACCTTTTATGTTGAAACATTTTTCTGTATCTCTAAAGCCGTAGGCCTGACAGCTCTTCTCGCGAAACCTTTTTTGGGTCGAAAATGGCAGAAATGACGTCACTCTGACGTCATTAGCGTCCAACCTGTCATAGCCTTTGGTTTTTTATCACAATGTGCAATAGCTATTCACGGTGTAAGGTGTATCGTTACGGAGCGAGCGAAGCGAGCGTAGTCTTTCCTTAGATTAACGGAAATTTCTGAGTATGAGCGGCCGGCCGGCCGGCCGGCCGTGCGGACGCTTTTGCGAGGCTTATATCTCAGCAACCACTTGACCGATTTACATGCGGTAAATTTTGTAGGGTAGCTTCATTCCTTCTACCAAGTACTGGACTATTCCCGATGCATGTGGATGACCCCTTATGCACGTGCCACGTGCAAAACGAAGAGGTGTCAGTTTTGTAATTGTTGCAATATCTCGGTAACTACTTGGCCGATTGCGCTCAAAGTTGACATGTAGGTAGGCACCCACTAGGCACTGCATATACATGTGCCATGGGGTGCTGCTGCACGTGCGCACGTGCAGGGGTTGATTCCAGATCTCGAGAACGGCCGGACCGATTGCGCTCAAATTTGGTACACAGTTAGGGACCGGTTAGTAGGGTGCCGTGCACAAGTCAGTTGGGACCCATTTTGCACGTGCGCACGTGCAGGTTGCTGCTTCCAGATCTCGAGAACGGCTGGGCCGCTTGTGCCCAAATTTGGCACATACCGGTTAGTAGGGTGCCGTGCACAAGTCAGTTGGAGGTACTCCCTCGCAATTTCGCACGTGCAAGGCCCACCCTCTCGCTCGCTCCGTTAGTCGCCCCAAAAGGCGTTATACTGGTGGTATGTTTATTTTCGCCCGCCTTTTGACATTTAGTTTATATAAGATGTAACGCTATAATTTATGTAAGGTGTATCGCGGTGTAAGGTGTATCACGGCATGTTTTTTTTCGCCCGCCTTTTGACATTTAGTTTATATAAGATGTAACGCTAGGGGGGAAGTTATGTAAGCTGTTTCGCGGTATGTTTATTTTCACCCGCCTTTTGACATTTAGGAATACGTCGAGGTCAGGGGCGTCGCCGACGGGGGGGTCGGGGGGGTCGTGACCCCCCCACTCTTGAAAACTGGGGGTGTCGACCCCCCACTTTTTGCGATGCTGAGTATGCTTTTTTAGCTTTTATGTCAGTGAAGCAGGCGTCAGCAACACCAACAAATACATCAGATTCAAAATCGCTTCAAGAGCTCCCTAAAGCCAATTAGCCAATTACCTAAAGGTCAATTAGCTGTGGGCGGGGAACACCAGCACAACAATGTTTTTAAGTAGCCCCCATCCTAGTATACCTTTTTATCCCTCAAAGGATTGGACGCGCCAAAACTGCCCCGAGCGTTCGTCTGATCGTTTAAAAAAAATGGTCGCAGTCGATTCGTCGGATCAGTACCTAACTACAAAACTACAAACTAGCCTCAGCCCCATGGCTACCGTCACAACTAGCTGTACAGTGCACATGTAGGGGAAAGGGAGTCAGATGGAACCGTCTCGGGCTTTCGCAAAGAAGTCGCGCAAAAAGGAGCCGATTGCAACAAAACTTCCGGTGCGCTCGAGTTAATCACCTACTCAAAATAAATCGATATCCCTGATTCAAATAAAAATGACCTTAGTTCACTTTTTCATAACGTGCTTTTAATTGATAGGGTAGTTTTTGGAGCTGATTTTGAACTTAGCGCCCATCTGAACATTTAAGAAGTAGTTGTGTTGCTTATTCATATAGCATGCTAGGAAGCAATCGGTGGTGGTCATCCACTATTAGGTACCGGTCGATCTGACCTGACCTGATCTACCCCAAATGCATGGAGTCATCATCTTCGTTCAAAACTAAGATAACATTCGTAATCAGAACCTCGAAAAACCATCACAACTTACATTCGTTAAGTTCTAGCAGGTCCAGAGTTTCTCTACTTATTGGCGATGACCTGAGTCCTGAGATGACCCGAAAACTTGTAAATGGGTACCATCGGCTTTCTCTCGTCACGGGCAGCATGCTCTTTTTTCCGCAAACCTGTAGATCGATCAGGGGTCGAAAGCATGCCTCAGCGTTAGTTTAGTATACGTTAAATACGTTAGCGACTGGGAAACCACCAATAGAAGGGCTACAGTGAAGCAGAAAACTATTCGATAGCTCTTTTAACGCTCTTTCGCTAGCTTCGCGTTAGATTTCATCTCAGGTCTATGTTTGGCCCATAAGAAGGCAAACAGCTAACTGGACAGATTCTGCCGAAACATCTGCTTTGCAATAACTTTCGATTCCGTGAATTTGTATGGTATGTACGTATGTTGTCTTGTCACCACCGTCTTGATCTCTTTGAGACGCGTCACATGAGTTAAAATTTGACCATTCAGAATTAACGTTAAAACGACCTCAGGTCAACGTTATGTCCTGATCGAAAAAGGACCTCCTGCTGCATATGAATGGATCCGTGTTGTTGAGCTGAACAGTGAACACCTTCCAGGTGCTGTCATCGCTCTACCGCGTCTTCGTCAAAAGTTGTAGAAAAAAATGCTGGTGGCCATCGATGGACATTTCCACTAATGACCTTTCGAGTCATCACTCGCCATAAGTTGCACTCTGTCCCTGGCAATGAATGAGCTGATTTGTCATGGCTCCAAAGATATTTTGCGTTTCTGACGAACTTTTTCAAAGCAGGAGGCATTCGTGCTTTTTCTAATTTCTCATTATTTTCTAATGATGAGGTCACGTATTTGACCTGCCTTCAGATCATAGATGTAAATCCTCAGTTAGAATCATGAATTGCTGACACGTATAACCCCATACATTAGGTACCTATACAGTGTACCAAATTTCGAAGTTATGGGAGAAAAGCTACAAGAATGGCGAGAGGGGAAACTCAGGAAAGTTTTCATAGAGGTATACCGTATAACTGAACTTGACATGGCGACCTGACCTTAAGTGACCAGTGATAATTTTTACGCAAGTGATGTAGGTAGGTATACCTACCTAATAGGTTATACCAAATTTGGCGGCGCTGCGCGCCGATTTGTTACACACGCACACACACACATACGCACGCACAAAACTGGGAAGTGTGGCAAAAAAAAAACCACCCCTACCCATCGGGTGAAGACTAGAAACCCGACCCCCCCACTCAAAAATCCGTGGCGACGCCCCTGGTCGAGGTCACTGTCGCCCGATCGATTTTAGCCTCAGACCGGGTGACAGGACTTATCCATGCCTTCGGGCGAGTATATAACCGCAGCAGGGAGTGAGAACGGGGCTCAGTGCCTGTACGCCGACCAGGCTACAACGCTGGGACCCGACCTCAGCCACGCTGCTGGTAAGCTGGCTCGAAGGTAGGTTCCGACTACGCAGGGATGCTGTGCGGGCTCAAGGCACATCCCATAGATAGGTAGGAGCAAGCGGGTGGAGGGTTAGGTTAGCTTGCGTGGTGTTAGGGTATTGTTAGGGTAGTTTATTTGCGGCGAGAGTTAGGAGATAGGAAGTTCGGCTTGTTGAAAGAGAACGTTTAAAATGCTGAATGCAGTCCGTTGAGTCAAATTAAGAGCAATACATGAGGGCTGAATTGACCAGATGCTTTTGGTTACGGGATGAGTCTGAGGATAACGGTGATTGAGCGGAGTCTAACTTTATCGGTACATTTGTAAAGTCATCAATGGCCAGGAGCTTCACTACACCTTTTTGCGTTGTTCGATGGCCAATCAGCAAAACCCATTCGTCCGATCAGCACATAGGTGGCGCCAGTGAGAGGCATTCCGGCAAAACCTTCAGCATATGGGCAAAACGGAATGCTGATCCCACTCCACAGTTCGTCAGTTGGTATTACCTTCGCTATTCGCCATAACTGATTGAGTTCCGGCAAAACCTTTGACGATTTGGATAAATGCTTCGTCATTCGTTAATATCCCTTCGTCGTTCACCAAAACATCCCCATGCTAATTTCGGCATTCCTCATAACATTTCGTCAAAACTAAAAACAGATCGCCCCTTTACAGAGAATTACATACAAATATGACCACGTTTATACAGTGCAGTGCGAGGCATAGGTGGCGAAACTCGTAGACCATGATCCACATAAAAATCGGTAGCGTTCATGAGCACCATAGGTACAATGTAGATGGACGTAGCTGACATGTTATCGGCTGATTGAAAAATGGACAGGCAACAGAGCAACAGGCTGGATAAGTTAACCCCGCCTCGCCTCAAACAACAAGGAACAGGCAACAGGCTGGATAAGTCAGCCCCGCCCCAAACACCAAGGTGTCCGGCCGGCAGGGCCCGGCTCGCCATCTGTCAGCCATTCCCTCGCGAGTCCGACCGGCGCGGCCGCCCGAGGCGTTGTCCCATGACATCGCACGGGCAGTGACGCGATAATGACGGCCGACTTCGTGGTTTGTATCGAAGCGCTTGGAGTCCGACGCTCAAGAACTACATGCCTACTCGGTGTGGCGCCGGCAGTCTCCTCGTAGCTATCGTATAACTGCCTTTTTCGGAATCAGGAATCCAATGGTTAATTGGTTGCAAATTGCGCTGGAACTGTCATAAGCCTCATCCCTGAATGCGTGATTAACGTTAAACATTGAATATGGCTAGATAAGCACTACATCAATGACATTTTGATCATTGACGAAAGTTTTAAATCAACAGTCATTGTTTACGCACAGTACCGATGAATTGTGCACATCGACTAACCATTTTGTGAAATGTCGAAGCATTATGACAATCTGACAAAGTGTTTTGCCTATGACGAACATTGTGCTCAATGACAAAGAGTTATGCAGAATGGTTAAATGGAGTCCAGCCTGTTTTGCCGACCGTCAAACAGTGATGCACATCGCCGATGGGTTATTCTGAATGACGCTTGTCCAAACTGATGCCGAAATGGTTATGACGATTGGCCATCGAACAACGCAAAAAGGTGTACTAAACCCACGAGGGCACGCTACCAAACCGCGTGTGTCCCAAAATGGCGGAGTGATTCTCACTGGTACCACGATGCTACGAAATTTAACGTAAAATAGTAGAAGTAGACAATGGGATGTACATACGTGGCCCGAGTGGCAGTACATCCCATTGGGTACAGGCTGGGAGTCGTCTCAGCCTAACACGGACATCAAGTAGAGTAATACATAGTAAAACAATCAGAGGGGAGGCTGCGACAGGCCAACAGGAGCGGCCCGAGCCGCCCCTACAACGGGAGGGTACTGACAGTTTGGTGACGATCGGCGCAGCGGTTTTCGAGATATATCGAAAAAAACTAAAGGGGGGGGGGGGCAAAAATCCCCCCCCACCGCCTGGAAGGTTAATACAAATGCTTTGTAAGAGAAAAACTATCACCCTAGGTGGAAGTAATGCTCAGAAATTGACAGAAGAAAAATACCGGTTAGCGCCATTTTCAGCTCCTAAGTTGGCCCAACGCGGCCGATTAACACAAACGCAGTCACATCATAGGCACGTTACATATAACAGGTCCAGAGCCACATCACAGATATTTACCGCACATCACAGCACATCGCACACTGGCCGTCCACCGCACATTACAGCACATTGCACTGCGGCTGCCCACCGCAAATCGCAGGTCCAACACTGTGCCGTTACATAATACACGTTATACGGGGCATACACGTTACCCTGACAAAGACGTGCAAGTTTGTTAGCAGTTTTCAGTTGTCAGCAGTTGTCAGACTGTCATCTTGACTGCAGTGGCGTATCCAAGAGGGGGTCCTGGGGGTCCTAGGACCCCCCCCCCCATGGAGCCTAGACAAAAAGTTTTTTTTTTATAACACGAAAAAAAAAATTGAGTTGACTTAAAGGGCCCTTTTGACTACTTCCTAATTTATTCGCAAAAAAGCATTGTAGAACTCTTTTAGGGACCCTTAGAGGAATAACGTTATTAGAGAACACCTTTAGGCCAATGAGGGACCTTGTGAGGTAAACAGAGGGCCCTTTCAGGCACACAGAGGGCCCTCTCAGGCACACAGAGGGCCCTCTCAGGTACACAGAGGGCCCTCTCAGGCACACAGAGGGCCCTCTCAGGCTCACAAAGGGCCCTCTCAGGCACACATAGGCCCTCTCAGGCACACGGAGGGCCTTCTCAGGCAAACAGAGGGCCCTCTCAAACACACATAGGGCCCTCTCAGGTACACAGAGGGCCCTCTCAGGCACACAGAGGGCCCTCTTAGGCACACAGAGGACCCTCTCAGGTACACAGAGGGCCCTCTCAGGCATAGAGGGCCCTCTCAGGCACACATAGGGCCCTCTCAGGCACACGGAGGTCTCAGGCACAGAGGGCCCTCTCGGGCACACAGAGGGCCCTCTCAGGCACACAGAGGGCCCTCTCAGGCACACAGAGGACCCTCTCAGGCAAACAAACAGAAGGCCCTCTCAGGCTCACAAAGGGCCCTCTCAGGCACACATAGGGCCATCTCAGGCACACGGAGGGCCCTCTCCGGCAAACAGAGGGCCCTCTCAGATACACAGAGGGCCCTCTTAGGCACACAGAGGACCCTCTCAGGTACACGGAGGGCCCTCTCAGGCACACAGAGGGCCCTCTCAAGCACACAGAGGGCCCCTCAGGCAAACAGAGGGCCCTTTCAGGTACACAGAGGGCCCTTTCAGGCACACAGAGGGCCCTCTCAAACACACAGAGGGCCCTCTCAGGTACTCAGGGGGCCCTCCCAGGCACACAAAGGGCCCGCTAAGACCAGTAGAGGGCCCCCTAAGACGAACAGAAGGCCCTCTGTGGTACGAGGGTCAATTTCAGGCCACAAGGTATCCTATGAGGCCACCAGACGGCCCTCTTAGATCAAAGATGGTTCCTGGAGGTCACCAGAGGGCCCTCTGAGGTGAACAAAGGGCCCTCTCAGCCACCTCAAAGAGGACCCTCTGAGATCGAGGAGATCAAAGAGATCAAAGGGGGCCCTCTAAGGCGAATGGAGGTGATATGAGGCTATGTCAGACCACCATGAGCCCTATGAGGTCATCAGGCGCTCTGAGATCAAAGAGGGTCCTTGGAAGTCATCAGAGGACCCTCTTTGAGGCCCCTTGAGGCGAACAAAGGCCAGAGGGCCTCCTTTGACACCACAAAGAAGTAAAAAAGATCCCTCTGAGGTCAAAGACAGCTCTCTGAGATGTAATTGGGCCATTTGAGGCCTCCGAGGGCCCTCTGATGCCACAGAGGCGCCCTCTGATGCCAAAATAGGGTCCTCTGAAGTCTGAAGCCACCAGAGGGCCCTCTGAGGCGAACAGAGGGCCCTCACATCCACCTCAAAGAGGGCCCTCTGAAAATCAACTGGCCCTCGGAGTCAGTGTCCCAAAACTGTATTTTGGCTTGGGTGTCAGAGGTCACCCAGAAGGGGAATAAGAGTGGACAAATGTCAGTCACAGGGCAGTCGTAGCCCTCTGAGAAGGCCACTTGAGCCTTACAGCAGAGGGCCCTCTGAGGTAATATGAAGGCTATATCAGGCCACTATGGGCTCTATGAGGTCATCAGGCACTCTGAGGAAAAAGCTGGTCGTCTGAGGCGAACAGAGGGCCCTTTAGGACAATCAGAGGACTTTTTAGGTCAACTAGGGCCTTATGAGGCCAACAAAGGGCCCTTTGGGACACAAACAGGCCTTTCAGGCACCCGGAGGGACCTCTTTTCTAAGGCAAACAGGGGGTCACCTTAGATGATATGAGGGCTATTTTAGGCCACCAGGGGCCTCATGTATTAGACCAACATAAGGCCACATGAAGTAAGGGAGGACCTTTTGAGGTAAAAAAGGGCCCCTGGAGAGAAAACAGAGAGCCCTTTCAGGTACCCAGAAGGCCCATGGGGGGCCACTAGAGGGCCCTTTGAGGCCAGTGATGGTCTTCAGAGGCCATCAGATGGTCCCTCTGAGGATAACAGAGACGACCAGAGCCCCCCCCCCTCCCCTCCCCCCCCCGTGAAAATGCAGGTGTCACAAGGCCCGGTTTGCATCAAAGGTCAGGTAGCTATGCCCAGTTTTGGCTCTCTGTTGCCGACGTGTTCCGAGCTGTCGCAAAAAAAAATCGATGTGGTGGCACCCACGCCCCCCTCGGCCGGTCAGGGTCCTTCTAACCAGGGATGCGGAGCCGTGGAAATTTCAGACGGCTCCGGCTCCGGCTCCGGAGAAAAAATCGGATCCGGCTCCGGCTCCGGCTCCGGGTGAAATGTCATGACGGCTCCGGCTCCGGCTCCGAGTAAAATGGTCCGGCTCCGGTGGCTCCGGCTCCGGCTCCGGCTCCAGTACCTACTCGGTACATCCTCTTTAAAATTAAATACGGGTGGAAGAGAAAATATGAAGGATTAATTCACGTTGCTTCTGTATTTGCATAACAAGGCTATTTTGAATACTACATGTTTTACTGCCTTGTACTGTCAAACCGAACTAGGTCAATAATTTTTTCCTCTTCAAGAAAGCAGCCGGAGATGCCGCCTTTTTTACGGCTCCGGCTCCGGCTCCTGCTCCGGGCTATATTGTTTCACGGCTCTGGCTCCGGCTCCGGCTCCGGCTCCAGGCAAAATATGCCGGCTCCGGCGGCTCCGGTGGCTCTGCAGCTCCAGCTCCGCACCCCTGCTTCTTACCTCGGCTTCTGAGCCACGTACCAACACGCCAAAGGCAGTGTTCGAAGGGACGCAAACAATAATGACGAAATTACTCCGGTCACTTTTTAGATCAGGTCAAAGGTCAGTTCAGATAGGTTATCCAAGGACAAATTTCACCAATTTTCAGGTCCAATTTCGACAATTTTCAACAAACCACCGCATGACTCGGAAATGAATAGAGCTACAGTGCCGGGGAAAAGCGTAGTTAATAGCTCTTTTAGCACCCTTTTCGCCGTTTCCATCCTCAGGACATTCAAATTCTTCTCCTCCATGCCGCAACCCCTGATCCGGGCTGGACCTGGACGGGCAACTTTATTCCATGCGGGCGGCTCCCATTGGAGCGCACTGCAGCTCCTAAGGAAGCACACTCGTAACCGGGTGTAGTGAGCACTTGGGGGGCTAGTCGGTCTGTCCTGTTGGACAGGCTCAGCTCCGGTGACTCACCAAGGTGCCCGCTCAGACCAATGTCTCCCTCATTTTCTATCATCCTTCCGGCGCTGAAATGGTCTCGTCAGACCAAAAGGGCCTGGGCCCTACCCACCAAAACAAACAAAGCTCTTTTAACGCTCTTTCTGTAAACTGTGCTCATATTTGACCTAGGCCTGTTAATTCTACACCTTTTATGTCGGAACATTTTTATGCTTCTACAGCTCTGTAGGCTTGCCACCTCTTCCTGCGAAACCTTTTTTGGGTCGAAAATGGCAGAAAATGACGTCATTCTGACGTCATTTGCGGCCAACCTATCATAGCCTCTGGAAAAAATTGGTCATAATGTGTAAAATGGATGCCCGGAGATGTCCTGAAATTTTAGTGGCTATATCTGCAGTCATTTAGGAGATAGCTACGGAAGAGGACAGGGGGCCGTTTCGCCCCCCCCTCCCCCCTACCGGGCGCGGGTTAACGCCCTTTCAACTCAGGCTACAAGGGCCCTTTTGCCACTTAAGGGCCCTTTCAACCTAGTCAGTCAAGGGTCCTTTTGACTGCGGACCCCCCCCCCCCCCCCCCCCCGAGAGAAATCCTAGATACGCCACTGCTTGACTGTCATTTGTCAGACAGCCACTCTCCATTAATTTTCAGTTATCTGCCACCAAACAGTACAGTTTATATCTACACAAAATGGTTCTGTGCTGTGGACAGCGACGGCGCAGTTGCAGCCCCGCTCTCTCGTGGTCCGTTTGTATTTCGTTTCCGGCTCTGACTCTTCCCATTGTTCATACAGCTCTGCTAGAGGTCACGGGTCCACCCACATTCTGCTAGGGCCTTACGTAAGCTCTGCTCAATTTTGTGGAGTTAGAGCCGCTTTACCTGTGAAATTTATGGTTGCGTTCCGCGTTCGCTTGGAAAAGAGCGGGTACAGCGACCATTTGTCAAATACGCCTTGTTTCTGATAAAATGGTTTTATGAAGAGGAGAGAGCCTCTCCTCCTAGGTAGGTCGGTGTACCCGTCAGAGAGAAGAGCATTATCCGTCAATGCTTTCCAACAATGATACATGTTACATACATATGAGGCATGCTGCAATTGACTTCAGCCAGCATACCTATGCCATTAGCTACTTGGTACCTACCTACTTGTGTCGTCTTCTATTTGTATTAGTTGATAAGAGTTGATAGATAGATATAATATATATATATATATATATATATATATATATATATATATATATATATATATATATATATATATATATATATATATATATATATATATATATATATATATGTAAATTTGGGCAGCAGGTTCTCATGTGTGTCGGTGTATAATGAATATGTACGTAGAGTGTCCATATATTTGCGCTGAAAATGTAATCGCGAGAGGTGCCATTGCAATGATCATGTGCGTTTGTACTTTAAAGTGCTACATCAAATTGAATTAGATCCGTGTCAATAGGAAACTCATTCCTTGCGATTTTCGAGACGAGACGAATGTTATATTTGGTGATATTGTGTCTGTTTTGTATGTCTGAAGATGTTAATGGTGATATTAACGAAACGTTACCCGGCAATATAGGCACAATTTTACATGAATTTGAAACAGATGGCAAGAAGATCGTACGAAGTTTAGAGAACTTGGCAAAAAAGCAAACAAACGCCCGTTATGCTGTCATTTTTACACAAACATATATATATCTACTATTATAAATCTTAAAAAGTCCGCCGCCGCCCACGCCGCCGCCGTCGGGGTTACTCCCAAAAAGGCTTATTGCGGCGCTGTCGATGGACGCAGGAGGGTGAAATTTTTGACACTCGTGGGTCACGTAATAAAACAGGTCGTATTAAATTTTGGGCACGATGCGGCCGGAGGTGCGCCCGTGGCGCGTGCTCATGTGCGCCATAGGGTTAGCATTAGAATCGGCAAAAACAGGCTATTGCTCGGGAACGGTAAGGGCTACGGGGGTGAAATTTTCACGCCAAGTCGAGCGCGTGCACTCATTTGTCGTATTAAATTTTCGACGGTGTGGGTTCAGCGGTGTGCACGTGGTGGGGCCGCGACCGGTGCCGAGCAGAAGGCACGTGCTTTAGGCTCAGTTTCTTCGCCTGCAGAACTGAGCGAAATCTGAGCCGGGAGGTCGTTGACCTTTGGCAATGAATACCGACGCCGGGCACCGCTCGCCAAGAGGATTCGCCAGTAAATACGATTAATTTGTTTTTGCAATATCTCAGCCGTTTCTGGGCCGATTTAGCTGAAACTTGGACTGTCGGTGGTAGTGTAGGGTAGGGTAAGGTAGGGTAGGGTAGGGTAGGGTAGGGTAGGGTAGGGGTAGTAGTAGGGTAAGGTAGGGTAGGGTAGGGTAGGGTAGGGTAGGGTAAGGTAGGGTAGGGTAGGGTAGGGTAGGGGTAGGGTAGGGTAAGGTAGGGTAAGGTGGGTAGGGTAGGGTAGGGTAGAGTTAGGTAGGGTAGTGTAAGGGTAGGGTAGGGTAGGGGTAGGGTAGGGTAGGGTAGGGCAGGGTAGTGTAGGGGTAGGGTAGGGTAGGATAGGGTATGGTAAGGGTAGGGTATGGTAGGATAGGGTAGGGTAGGGTAGGGTAGGGTAGAGTAGGGTAGGGTAGGGTAGTAGGGTAGGGTATGGTAGGGTAGGGTATGGTAGGGTAGGGTATGGTAGTAGGGTAGGGTAGGGTAGGGTAGGGTAGGGGTAGTAGTAGGGTAAGGTAGGGTAGGGTAGGGTAGGGTAGGGTAAGGTAGGGTAGGGGTAGGGTAGGGTAGGGTAGGGTAGGGTAGGGTAGGGTAGGGTAGGGTATGGTAGGGTAGTAGGGTAGGGTAGGGTAGGGTAGGGTAGAGTTAGGTAGGGTAGTGTAAGGGTAGGGTAGGGTAGGGGTAGGGTAGGGTAGGGTAGGGCAGGGTAGTGTAGGGGTAGGGTAGGGTAGGATAGGGTAGGGTAAGGGTAGGGTATGGTAGGATAGGGTAGGGTAGGGTAGGGTAGGGTAGAGTAGGGTAGGGTAGTAGGGTAGGGTAGGGTAGGGTAGGGTAGGGTAGTAGGGTAGGGTAGGGTAGGTAGGGTAGGGTAGAGTAGGGTAGGGTAGGGTAGTAGGGTAGGGTAGGGTAGGGTAGGGTAGGGTAGGGTAGGGTAGGGTAGGACAGGGTAGTGTAGGGGTAGGGTAGGGTAGGGTAGGGTAGGATAGGGTAGGGTAAGGGTAGGGTATGGTAGGATAGGGTAGGGTAGGGTAGGGTAGAGTAGGGTAGGGTAGGGTAGTAGGGTAGGGTAGGGTATGGTAGTAGGGTAGGGTAGGGTAGGATAGGGTAGGGTAGGGGTAGGGTAGGGTTGAGTTCAAAAAGGGCCCAACATACAAAACACTTGAACACCCCGCAACTATCACCATCCCTTACAGTTCAATTAAAAATAGCTACCCAAATCTACCCAAATAATACAGCTAAAAATACAAGTCAATCACCCAAACTAATGCACCCGTAACATAACATAAATCAAAACATACAGTTATCGCGTAAACCTGTACCTCTAGTAATCTACTATTATAAATCTTAAAAAGTCCGCCGCCGCCCACGCCGCCGCCGTCGGGGTTACTCCCTAAAAGGCTTATTACGGCGCCGTCGATTGACGCACGAGGGTGAAATTTTTACCACTCGTGGGTCACGTAATTCAACAGGTCGTATTAAATTTTGGGCACGATTCGGCCGGGGGTGCACCCGTGGCGCGTGCTCATGTGCGCCATAGGGATAGCATTAGAATCGCGACCGGCGCCGAGCAGAGGGCACGTGCTTTAGGCTCAGTTGTTCGCTTAAAAAACTGAGTGAAAAGCATCAGAGCCAGCAGGTCATTGACCTTTGACAACGAAGGCCGACACAGGGCACCGCTCGCCAAGGGGATTCGCCAGTAAATACACTTAATTTGTTTTTGCAATATCTCAGCCGTTTCTGGGCCGATTTAGCTGAAACTTGGACTGTCGGTGGTAGTGTAGGGTAGGGTAGGGTAGGGTAGGGTAGGGTAGGGTAGGGTAGGGTAGGGTAGGGTAGGGTAGGGTAGGGTAAGGTAGGGTAGGGTAGGGTAGGGGTAGGGGTAGGATAGGGTAGGGTAGTGTAGGGGTAGGGTAGGGTAGGGTAGGGGTAGGGTAGGGTAGGGTAGTGTAGGGGTAGGGTGGGGTAGGGAAGGGTAGGGTAGGGGTAGGGTAGGGTAGGGCAGTGTAGGGGTAGGGTTAGGGTAGGGTAAGGTAGGGTAGGGTATGGTAGTGTAGGGTAGGGTAGGGTAGGGTAGGGTAGGGTAGGGTAGGGGTAGGGTAGGGTAGGGTAGGGTAGTGTGGTAGGGTATGGTAGGGGTATGGTAGGGTAGGATAGGGGTAGGGTAGGGTAGGGTAGTGTAGGGGTAGGGTAGGGTAGGGTAGGGTAGAGTAGGGTAGGGTAGGGTAGGGTAGGGTAGGGTAGGGTAGGGTAGGGTAGGGTAGGGTTGGGTAGTGTAAGGGTAGGGTAGGGTAGGGGTAGGGGTAGGGGTAGGGTAGGTTAGTGTAGGAGTAGGGTAGGGTAGGGTAGGGTAGTGTAGGAGTAGGGTAGGGTAGGGTAGGGTAGGGTAGGGGTAGGGTAGGGTAGGGTAGTGTAGGAGTAGGGTAGGGTAGGGTAGGGTAGGGTAGGGTAGAGTAGGGTAGGGTAGTGTAGGGGTAGGGTAGGGTAGGGTAGGGTTGCATTGAGTAACATCCTAACTTACAAAGGGCTCGCACAACTCGCATGCATCACCATCATACTTTACAGTTCAATTAAAAGCAGTTACCAAGTTCTACACAAATAATACCAATAAAAATGCAACTTTCTTCACCCAAACTAATGCATCCGTCAGGGGCGGCGCCACAGGTTTTCGATAGGGGGGGACGGGGACTGTAGCTGTCCGAAAATTCCAAACGTAGATACTGATCGTATATGCAAAAAAAAAAAACACGAGGCACGTAACGCCGCGAAACTTGGCAAAGCCCAAAACACATCGAATGGTGCATCCCGTTTCCAAACTTATCCTAGGACACCTAAGATCGATCACCTTTTCAAGCATCCTTGCCTCTAAATCAAAATTTGCAGTCTTGCCAACTCAAAGCTGGTTTCCTACAAGCTGCGAATTGCTTAGGGATACTGGCCGCGTGGCCGAGTGGATTGGGTGTCCGACTGGAAATCCGGAGGCGGGAAGTTCGCGACCGGTCGGTCAGTGTCGAGTAGCAGTGCCAACTATTCTTACGTTTCGTACTTTCAAATTTTCGATCTTACGTCTGGTCAGCTTCATGGCTTCACCATCATATAGTCATGGAGGAAAAGTGGGAATGTCTTCTGCTCTGACAAGTGCGCCAAAACTGCAATATAATTTCAGAATCATGACATCACCACGTCCTGATCCTTATGCAACGGGCAGGGTGCAGCTAATGGCTAGCCGTCAGTAGTCATGTCATTGGTGGTCACTCAAAAGGTCATGCTAGGTCATGGAAGGTCACCAGCCGTTATTTGATCACACTTTCTGATGGATTTTACTTACCAAGAGCTTCGCGGGAAAAAACGAGCGCATGCCGCATGCACCGTTGAAAAAAATTGAGTGAAAGGGTCTCAGGTCCGGCGGCCTCTGCAGGTGAAATGCCTCAGGGTAGGATTCCGGTCCTTAATGATTAACTTCGTCAAAAATGGCAGTAGAGCTGTGATGTCGGCACCATTGTGTTCGTCATGATCGAGCTGGCACGACCTGCATCGTTCTCATATTCACCCTCCAATCGTAACAACACAGCATGGGGATTGGCAAATGGCGGGGCACCCCCTTTGGGAGGTAATGAAGGTCTCTGGAAACCTCATCCCTCATCTCTTTAGCATTAGTGGCTCTCCTTATGGAACATGTTTCTTGACTGGTCTGTTTCACCCCAGAATTCAAAGACTAGTCAAGGTAAAACCGAGCGCACCACAGTGAGCACAATTTGATAAGCTGGTGTATCTCAGTTTCCATGTAGAACCTTTCACGTATCACGTACCTAAAACACTTTCGTGCACTCATGCAAAAGCAACTGCCATGTTTCAACAGCTGGTAATGGCATTTTCACAGCCGCTGACGTAAGAAGGGGAGGGGGGGGGGCTCGATTAGACCCCCAGCCGTTCGGCCGCCGACCGAACTTAGTTTTGCAGAAAATAAAAACGAGTGCTATCGAACCCCTTGACGAGAGGGAGCCGATGCTACCCAATTATAAGGTCTTGGGCTACTGCGTGCTTTTTTGGTCCTGCCTGTGATCTATCCGAACACTTCTCCCCACAAGTGCTGGGGTTAAATGGCATAGATTTCAAATGGTTCCTGTGGTAGAGCTGCCATGCTTGAATTTGACTAATTAGGAATGGAAAATATCCATATAGTAACGGAAATCTATGGAATTTCAGTTAACTTGGTTTTGTCGGCAATGGGGTCTGGCAGTGGGGTGGGGAGGTAATAACCCTGCCTGGCGCCCCAAAAGGGGGGGGGGGGCACGATCCCCGAGGCCCTGCCGATCACCTTATAGGCATCACAGCTCCACACCTTTTGCAGATGGCCAGGACCCCCTGCGATACATCCCAACAGCAATCTTTATTCAGAACCTGCCTTGATTAACCAACGATGCATTAAATGCGACGGATAACTTTACAATGCATTATTATCAACTATTGAACGGGCCTCGCCGATAGGGGGGTACTGTACCCCCCTAACTTTCGATAGCGGGGGACCTGTCCCCCCCGTCCCCCCCGGTGGCGCCGCCCATGGCATCCGTTAATCATACATATCAAAACATACAGTTATCGCGTGAACCTGTACCTCTAGTCTATCTACTATTATAAATCTTATAAAAAGTCCGCCGCCGCCGCCCACGCCGCCGTCGGGGTTACGCAGTCGGTGTTACTCCCAAAAACGCTTATTGCGGCGCCGTCGATTGACGCAGGAGGGTGAAATTTTCACGACCGCGTGGGTCACGTAATTCAACAGGTCGTATTAAATTTTGGGCACGATGCGGCCAGGGGTGCACCCGTGGCGCGTGCTCATGTGCGCCATAGGGTTAGCATTAGAATCGCGACCGGCGCCGAGCAGAGGGCACGTGCTTTAGGCTCAGTTGTTCGCTTAAAAAACTGAGTGAAAGCATCAGAGCCGGCAGGTCGTTGACCTTTGACAACGAAGGCCGACACAGGGCACCGCTAGCCAAGGGGATTCGCCAGTAAATACAATTAATTTGCTTTTGCAATATCTCAGCCGTTTCTGGGATGATTTAGCTGAAACTTGGACTGTCGGTGGTAGTGTAGTTTAGGGTAGGGTAGGGTAGGTAGGGTAGTTGTAGGGTAGGGTAGGGTAGGGTAGGGTAGGGTAGGGGTAGGGTAGGGTAGGGTAGGGTAGGGTAGGGTAGGGGATTGTAGGGTAGGGTAGGGTAGGGTAGGGTAGGGTAGGGTAGGGTAGGGGATTGTAGGGTAGAGTAGGGTAGGATAGGGTAGGGTAGGGGATTGTAGGGTAGCGTAGGGTAGGGTAGAGTAGGGTAGGGTAGGGGTAGGGTAGGGTAGTGTAGGGGTAGGGTAGGGTAGGGTAGGGGATTGTAGGGTAGGGTAGGGTAGGGTAGGGTAGGGTAGGGGATTGTAGGGTAGGGTAGGGTAGGGTAGGGTAGTGTAGGGGTAGGGTAGGGTAGTGTAGGGTAGGTTAGGGTAGGGTAGGGTAGGGGTAGGGTAGGGTAGGGTATGGTAGGGTAGGGTAGGGTAGTGTAGGGGTAGGGTAGGGTAGTGTAGGGTAGGTTAGGGTAGGGTAGGGTAGGGGTAGGGTAGGGTAGGGTATGGTAGGGTAGTGTAGGGGTAGAGTAGGGTAGGGTAGGGTAGTGTAGGGTAGGTTAGGGTAGGGTAGGGTAGTGTAGGGGTAGGGTAGGGTAGGGTATGGTAGGGTAGGGTAGAGTAGAGTAGGGTAGGGTAGGGTATAGGTAGGGTAGGGTAGGGTAGTGTAGGGTAGGGTAGGGTAGGGTAGGGTAGGGTAGTGTAGGGTAGGGTAGGGTAGGGTAGGGTAGGGGTAGGGTTAAGTTCAAAAAGGGCCTAACATACAAAACACTTGAACACCCCGCACCGCACCTATCACCAACCCTTACAGTTTAATTAAAAACAGCTACCCAAATCTATCCAAATAATACATCTAAAAATACAAGTCAATCACCCAAACTAATGCACCCGTAACATAACATAACTCAAAACATACAGTTATCGCGTAAACCTGTACCTCTAGTATATATATATATATATATATATATATATATATATATATATATATATATATATATATATATATATATATATATATATATATATATATATATATATATATAGATAAATAACCTGTGTTTCAGACCCTAGGTTTACACTTATCACATACCTATTGATGATTGCAGCCAGTGGACAAATGACCAACTGTGACAAGGCGAGTTTTATATCTGTCTCAATTGTATGAGCTGTCGATATAGTGAAAGAAGTAAGGAAATCGCTCAGTACCTTTTTGAGTTATTGGCGTGTAAACACAAAGTAGTCCCTCATATAGCAAATTTGACCACGTTTGACCTCATTTGACCGTGAAGATATTGATTGACCTAGTGTTATGACATTAACCCGCGCACCGACGGGGGGGGCGGATATCCGCCCCCCCTGAGGTTTTTCGCGAATAGCGGGAAAACCGCGGCGCGTAGCGCCGCGAAATTTGGTATGACTATTCCCTTATCAATTTTACACATGGTGTGCAAGTTTGAACCTCCTACCTTTCAAGGTCAGGTCACCAGGTCACTTTGAATGACCCAGCCTCAAGTCACTTTTTTGCAACTTTGTCACCGTGCCAGAGCTACAGTAGATGTCGGAGGCCTTTGAAAGTCGCAGGATGTTATTAGGTCATTAGTAGCTACAATTCGTTTATCTCGGAATTTTGATATCGGTGACCTAAGGTCAGGTCAATTTCGCGACCTCCCCATTATAAGTCAATGGGGGAAAAATCAACTCCCTGTTTTTACCACTAAAACGGGTCGGAATGGCCCCATATACCATACATGACTTCATATACGATCAACCTTCACTACCTTGAGGTCTGTTTTGCTGTTGGGCAGCTGTGAGGTCATGTGACGTCATCAAAGGTCACCAAAGGTTTTTGGCCAATAACTCCGTACAGGAACAAGATACAGACGCGTGGATGGTCTCATTGTGTTCAGCTCGTCAAGACGCATCGAATGATATACATGATGACCTCGAGGTCACGTGACCTGAGGTCAACCTTTGACCTTGACCTTTCGAGGTCAACATATATATCATTCGATGCGGATTGACGAGAGGATCACGATGATGCCCTTAGTTTGTTCCTATCTTGACTAATTCGAAAGTTATTCGAGAAAAACTCTCTCCATATTTAGCGCCGCCATTTTGACTTTTTCGACCCCTGTGACGTCATCTTTGACCTGACCTGAAAATGACCTTTGTAAAAATTGTAGATCTTGACCGTGCGTATCCGATGCCGTTTACCGCTTGTCGCTATCTTGCTTCGTTCTCGAGATCTCAGGGGGGGGGGCGGTCATCCGCCCCCCCCCCCCCGTCGGTACTAAGTTGGCGCAGACCCCCGTCGGTGCGCGGGTTAACACGCAATAGAGTTTTCCGCCGCCCACCCAACCTTCAAATTTCGTTTTTTAGCTTCCATAGGAGCTGAGATCTTAGAGGGGCGACAATTGCCACCCCCCCCCCCTTCCATTGGGCGTGGTTCTCGGAACCCTTCCACTGCGCGTGCTACAATATTTTAATATAGGAAGCAAGGGTGCACACAAAGGGGCACATGGGCCCGTGCCCTCCCCATTTGAATTGGGGGAGGGGCATCTGAAGCAGCCTTTGACCGCCCCAAATGGTCTTTAAATGGGCTCCTAATCTTTAGACTGCCGAAAACCGTCTAGAATGAGCAAAAATGATTGAAATGACAAGAGGGACTATCTTGGGCCCCAGCAGGCCCATATGACTTGAGTCCATATATGTTACTTAGGGCAACTTTTTCGGCTTGGGGCTTCGGCATGGGGGCCCAGTTTGCAGGTCGTGCCTCTTCCATTCAAAAATTATGTGTGCGCGCCTGATAGGAAGAATTATTTTCCATCTTTAGTAGAGGCTAAATGCAGCGGAAGCTTTTTACGCGTTGACCAATCATATTGCGTAGTTCAAACCAACGGCATGCTGATTGGCTGACGATTGGCTTTTGCCAGAGGTGGCTGCTTTCTTTGCATTCTTTGAAGGGGCAGATTCTGCCCCCCCTCTCCCCCTCTCCCCAGCGAAGAGCAGGTTAATCGTGATGTTGGATAGGCTTTAATAACTCAGTGCTAAAATCACACATAAATAGAAATTAGTCATTCTCAATCACTTTGTTAAGTATTAATACTACATACATATTGCAAAAGGACGAAAGCTAGAAAAGACAGATTGCGGCAGATTGCGGCGATGTGGCCGGATGAAAACAAAATCAGTCCCTACAAAATAACCGAGCCACGTCATGACACAGTTTTGTTTGGAAGTACATTTGCAGCGTTGACAAACAAATAACGGACTTCCGCCAGCTGGGTTTTGCACAGACCGCAACATGAGATCGGATCGGTATAAGCTGAGGCATCATCGGACCTGGCGATCGGAACACATCGCAGCACGGTACGGACTGGCAGAGAGGTAGGGCACCTGCTGACGCCGCTTCATCAAGGTATATAGGTACGGAGGTGAGTGCGATTTACACGTTGGTCACTGGTCAGTGAGTGCCGCACATTACAAGCAAAGGACGCCAAAAGTCTCATAAAGATATCTTATACTTATAGCGTTGGCAACGTTCTTCAGTTGCATTGAATCTCATCTTGGGGCATTACTGGCTGCATCGCCGACGCGCCGTTTCTGCCACGTCTGCCACTGATCATGTTTACAGGTGAACTGTTTCTCCTGCCGATCTCCGAAAACAAGATGGCGACTGTGTTCAGTCAGCCGCTGACCCTGCTGGCGCTCGGGGGCAGCATCCAATGGGCGCTGACCCAAGACGACACGACACCCAAAGGTTTGAGACAGAGCACAGCTCGGGGTATAACAGTGAGTCCCCTGAGTCCCCTGGTCCCTGACCCCTGACATTCGATGGTGACAAGCTGTTAGAAGTTTCTTTCAACCATTAAAACACTGGCAAAGGTGCAGATCATATGTACGGATGCAATTTGATATTTCAGGAGAGACATTTTTCATAATTTATGTCACAATATATCCCTCGACGGACATACGTACACGCATGATAAAGGACATACCTGTGAGAAAATAGTACCGATTCAGGTATCAGAATATGGTTGTTTCATGTTTCATGCTGATCTCATCAGTCCCCTGGTCTGCAGCTAATAGTTAATACCTAAATTAGGCAGTGATTTTCATGCTTTAGCATAGCGATATATCTACATTGCCCGGACTACTATATACCAGTTAAACAGTAGTGTATATATAAGATACCCTATATAAAAGAATAACTGTCATGTGTCTTAATCCTAATCCAGAATTGGAGAATCAAAAGCATGCGATAGCATGCTTTTGCATCCGGAAATTCCCATTGGTGGGTCGCTGAAGAAAAGTTCGGCCAAGCCTGTTTGTCAGTATGTGAGTATGTGAGTATGTGAGTGAGTTTGTCCAAGCATTTTTGGACCTGGAGTCAAAATGGGTGGACCGATCGGGACGAAAGTGGGACCGTTCGACTCGTCTCCGGCGAGGTAAACTTTTGGTGCTGGTCTCGGTTCGCTCGGTGCTTCGTGGCACATGCTATTCCGCTTCAAAGTTTCGGTGACACGAAATTTTTTGTCAAGGCTACAGGTCAACCCGAGGTCACGGGCAAAGCCATACTGGCGGGACATATCGGTAACACCTTGAACCAGTTTCCAGGGGGGTCACCGTCTGCGAGGGGTGCAGGCTGCACGTGCTGGGGTCGGAAAACCGTTTTGACGTGAGGTCCTCTGGCTCAAAGAAATTTTAAGCTATCAACCTCAAAATCGGTTCAATGGTAGTCCCAAGTAAGGCCTCCAAAATAATGCATATTTGGTTGAGCTAAACTCTGTGGTGCATGAGCTATGCACGTGCAAGCAGATTGCACCCCTTCGTACGTTGCCACGCCTGCAGGGTAAACGGCAGCTCTAACTGGTTCAAAACTTGCAGGTCATAAGAAGAATACATTTGATCACGACATTCCGGCGAGATAATATCCGAGGGGTGCAAGCTGCGCGTGCGGGGGGCGGATAACGGTTTTGACGAGGGATCCTCTGATCACGGGAAACGTCGAGCTAGCGACACAAAAGTCGGTACACTGATAGAACTAGCCACACGCTACAGGGTGTAATGAAAATGACTGCACTGGGGTGCCTGGGACATGAACTACGCACGCGCAGTTAATTCATATCTTACTGTAGGTAGATATCCACACCAATCTCACGTGCTTCCAAGCATTTTTGGGATGTTTCGGCTGGTTTCAGGTTCAGTCCAAGCTCAGTCTGGGTTTCGGTGGTTTGGCCCGGTGTGTGCCCTCAGTCCGTTCCTCCAATTCTGGCCCAAGGCAACGCAAGAGCGCTGCCGGCATCTAGTTCATAACCCGTTTCAGATAAATCTGCGTGCTGTGAATTTTACGGAATCAACTCCAAGAAGTACCAAAAATGCTGTAAAAATGAGGGAACATGCGACTATACCTGTCCACCAAAATTATCCGATAAAGAAGGTGAGTTTTTTCAGAATAGTTGGTTGACGATACTCTGGAGCCTCTGGGCACTAACTAAACTACCGTGTGCTTACGAACTGAGTTATCATTTTAGTTAATGCAGCATCAACTCGTTAAGCAGATAGTGTACCGGCTAGATAGTTGGACAAGGAAAGTCTCAGTTTCCAGGTAATGTTCACAGCTCTCATGAGTTATGAATAGCGTTACTCCTATATCTTTTTTCAGATCCCTTCGCGTGCTGTCTCTTCTATCAAAACAACAAGGACGTGTTCCGAAAATGCTGCGAAGAGCGCGGCACATGTAGCTTCTTCTGCCCGATCAAATTTCCCCACGGACAAGGTGAGACCTCCCGTCCAGAGGTGAGACTTGACATTTTGGTGTCCGTGATACCTATAAAAAGTTCGTTTTCTTCAACATGCTTGGAGCCAGAGTTCTTTTCAAAACAGGAACTATACTTATTATGATCAGACGTTAAATGTTACTTTGATCTGTTTTCAAACGTCTATAATTCTGGCGTTATTTGCCATTCGACATTCGTCGAAACTACATGAGCATTGACCATGACCATTGAGCAAGTAAACAAGCATTACCTACAAACGAATATGTATGCAATGCATATCTTGTATTTTTACTGATCACGTACCCCTGGTAATTGACTAAGGGCGATGAGGAATTTCGATTTCTTCTTCTTATTTCAGGATGCCTTGTCAAAGGTAAATGGT